>NC_039495.1:2868320-2971734 GCF_003590095.1 Trichoplusia ni
GGTCTTTAACCCTAGAAAGATAATCATATTGTGACGTACGTTAAAGATAATCATGCGTAAAATTGACGCATGTGTTTTATCGGTCTGTATATCGAGGTTTATTTATTAATTTGAATAGATATTAAGTTTTATTATATTTACACTTACATACTAATAATAAATTCAACAAACTATTTATTTATGTTTATTTATTTATTAAAAAAAAACAAAAACTCAAAATTTCTTCTATAAAGTAACAAAACTTTTAAACATTCTCTCTTTTACAAAAATAAACTTATTTTGTACTTTAAAAACAGTCATGTTGTATTATAAAATAAGTAATTAGCTTAACTTATACATAATAGAAACAAATTATACTTATTAGTCAGTCAGAAACAACTTTGGCACATATCAATATTATGCTCTCGACAAATAACTTTTTTGCATTTTTTGCACGATGCATTTGCCTTTCGCCTTATTTTAGAGGGGCAGTAAGTACAGTAAGTACGTTTTTTCGTTACTGGCTCTTCAGTACTGTCATCTGATGTACCAGGCACTTCATTTGGCAAAATATTAGAGATATTATCGCGCAAATATCTCTTCAAAGTAGGAGCTTCTAAACGCCTTACGCATAAAACGATGACGTCAGGCTCATGTAAAGGTTTCTCATAAATTTTTTGCGACTTTGAAACCTTTTCTCCCTTGCTACTGACATTATGGCTGTATATAATAAAAGAATTTATGCAGGCAATGTTTATCATTCCGTACAATAATGCCATAGGCCACCTATTCGTCTTCCTACTGCAGGTCATCACAGAACACATTTGGTCTAGCGTGTCCACTCCGCCTTTAGTTTGATTATAATACATAACCATTTGCGGTTTACCGGTACTTTCGTTGATAGAAGCATCCTCATCACAAGATGATAATAAGTATACCATCTTAGCTGGCTTCGGTTTATATGAGACGAGAGTAAGGGGTCCGTCAAAACAAAACATCGATGTTCCCACTGGCCTGGAGCGACTGTTTTTCAGTACTTCCGGTATCTCGCGTTTGTTTGATCGCACGGTTCCCACAATGGTTAACTTATACGGTTCTTGTAGTAAGTTTTTTGCCAAAGGGATTGAGGTGAACCAATTGTCACACGTAATATTACGACAACTACCGTGCACAGGCTTTGATAACTCCTTCACGTAGTATTCACCGAGTGGTACTCCGTTGGTCTGTGTTCCTCTTCCCAAATAAGGCATTCCATTTATCATATACTTTGTACCACTGTCACACATCATGAGGATTTTTATTCCATACTTACTTGGCTTGTTTGGGATATACATCCTAAAACGGACACCGTCCTCTAAAACCAAGTAACTGTTCATCTATGGTCAAATGAGCCCCTGGAGTGTAATTTTGTATGCACTGATGGATAAAGAGATCCCATATTTTTCTAACAGGAGTAAATACATCGTTTTCTCGAAGTGTGGGCCGTATACTTTTGTCATCCATTCTAAGACATCGTATCAAAAAATCAAAACGATCACGACTCATTACAGAGACGTACACCATTGACAAAGATCGATCAAAGAGGTCATCTGTGGACATGTGGTTATCTTTTCTCACTGCTGTCATTACCAGAATACCAAAGAAAGCATAGATTTCATCTTCATTCGTGTCACGAAATGTAGCACCTGTCATAGATTCCCGACGTTTCAATGATATCTCAGCATTTGTCCATTTTACAATTTCCGAAATTATCTCATCAGTAAAAAATAGTTTGAAGCATAAAAGTGGGTCATATATATTGCGGCACATACGCGTCGGACCTCTTTGAGATCTGACAATGTTCAGTGCAGAGACTCGGCTACGCCTCGTGGACTTTGAAGTTGACCAACAATGTTTATTCTTACCTCTAATAGTCCTCTGTGGCAAGGTCAAGATTTTGTTAGAAGCCAATGAAGAACCTGGTTGTTCAATAACATTTTGTTCGTCTAATATTTCACTACCGCTTGACGTTGGCTGCACTTCATGTACCTCATCTATAAACGCTTCTTCTGTATCGCTCTGGACGTCATCTTCACTTACGTGATCTGATATTTCACTGTCAGAATCCTCACCAACAAGCTCGTCATCGCTTTGCAGAAGAGCAGAGAGGATATGCTCATCGTCTAAAGAACTACCCATTTTATTATATATTAGTCACGATATCTATAACAAGAAAATATATATATAATAAGTTATCACGTAAGTAGAACATGAAATAAACAATATAATTATCGTATGAGTTAAATCTTAAAAGTCACGTAAAAGATAATCATGCGTCATTTTGACTCACGCGGTCGTTATAGTTCAAAATCAGTGACACTTACCGCATTGACAAGCACGCCTCACGGGAGCTCCAAGCGGCGACTGAGATGTCCTAAACGCACAGCGACGGATTCGCGCTATTTAGAAAGAGAGAGCAATATTTCAAGAATGCATGCGTCAATTTTACGCAGACTATCTTTCTAGGGTTAATAAATATTTATCCCTCATATTGTTTGGCCTACGATATTATTACATGAGCCGCTAATTTTACGAAATTACATTATTTTTATGTTTGCATAGGATATGATATAACCCATTGAAAATGTTAATTTAAAGTGGGATACGAATATTGTTTGGGTTATGACCAAGAATATTTTGTGTAGGATAGTTTTATGTGATAAATATTATGCTCGTACATAAACTTCGTATTTTAATAAAATTTATATTGATTGGATATTATAAGCATTAGTGGTTTTGCAATTCTATTTTGCGATTTGTTTGCAGGAATGTCCAAGTTCGATCCCAAAACAGGCAAAGCACAAATATGTTCATAGTTATATATATTTTCTTCATTCTTCTAAGACACAGTGTCCACTGACAAACTGTAGCATCTTGTCGTTTTGAAACTTAGCTTTCAAATGTTGTAATTTGGTATCGTAAACCTGCATGGTGGCTGTTCTTCCCTTCTCAATATAGGCTGAGGCCTGTGCCTAGCAGAGGGACACTTGGCTGATATTATATTTAGCACATTGTTCGTCCTTGCTCTCTATATTGCTTGAAAAAGGGGTTATTTTCTATGCTCGAACCGTAGGTACTTTATTTCTATAATCATAACAAAATTGTATTTTTACAGCAACAAAAAAAATGATGTGATCACGTCTTGTGAGTTCAAATTTCTCCTTTTATGAATTGTGTTTTTTAATTTAACTCACATTGAATTTGTACTAGTTAGAGCTTCATCTTCTTTTTTTAAGTTTTTTTATCATAAAATTTATTTTTGCAGCCCGTTTAACTTATAGCTCAGATCGATCTTATAAAAAGCCACATTATAAACTCTTCATTACATAAATTTCCATACAAAGTCCGTCACAGCCACAAAATATCCCCAAACCAAATTACAAGTTACATATAATTACAGTAAAACTAAAACCCATAATAACTAAAATCAAAACAAAACACCATTTAGAAGGTTCGATCGCGTGTTACCTTCGGTTAAAGTTAACCCATTTAGTTAACGACCAATAGATAATTGCTTCATAGCAAAGGGTTAAAACCTGATAATGTTGTATGATTGGACCTCGCCCTTCGAATTAGTCAAATTACTCGGTTACTTACTTAAACTTACTTAAAAATAGGGATGTTATCGAATTACGTTACCGAAATAATCGGATATCCGAAAGTTGAAATCGATATGAAAGTTTCGGATATTGGCAGGGTTTTAGTAAATACATCACATCTTGCTTCATTGACAGCTGAGTCGTTACCGGCATATCCATTTTAAATTAACAATTAAAAAAAGAAATCTGTAACAGAAACAATTCAAAACATATGCGTTATCCAAACTGTAGAAACTGTTTCGGTAAAACTATATTTCGGTAACGAAATAAATATATAAAATTTGCGTATACATATCCGAAACATACATCCCTACTTCACATTGTGTTCGTAGAATGCTGCGTCATTTGTGACGTAGTAATTTATTGTTTATTGATATTTCTGATGACACACAAGTTCTACACCTCTATTTTTATGATGACGCATTCATTACCGTATGACTTGTGAGTGTAAGACGCACCTTAATCTATGACAATAGATTGAAGGGGTAAGTAACAATGTAGATAATTTGCAGGTTTGATAATAAACTGCTTGGTTGGGTGTAGTATAGGTCATCGCGTCAAACCTACTATGACTTGTCGCTGGTTCAATTCGAGCCTATGACAAGTATATTTGTGATCTACTAAAGCTTATTCTGAATCTTGTGTGTTTGTGCATGTGACTCGATTGGTAATAAAACCGCCCGCTACACAAGAAATGAATAAGAAAGTGAGATGGTGGAAAAAAGGGAAGATAAAAAAAAATGTTTCTGTCCTAGACTGTTCCCTCCTGATTTCGCAATCATTTTTCACTTTACTCGAATCCAGTGGCTTATCAAATATCTGATAGCTACACAACCCATTTCACTTGCTACACCTATCTAAGGAAATGGTCAATCAACGTGTACTTAAGGATCCATGGTCGAGTGGCGTACGCACCGGTTTCAAGGTGTCGCTAGCTCTGAGGTCCCGGGTTCGATCTCCGGTCGGGTCAATGTAAAAATTCTTATTTCTACATTGTCTCGGGTCTGGTTGGTGGTACCTTCGTTGTATCTGAATTCCATAACACAAGTGCTTTAGCAACTTACTTTGGGTTCAGAACAATGTATGTGATGTTGTCCGCATTTATTAAAAAAATATTATTTATTATTATTAAAATCACCATGCACTGCAACGTCCAACTACTTTTGGAAAAAAATGACGAAATATGAGGACCAAAAATTACCAAAAAACTACATCATTAAATATAAACGTATAACTGAAATATCAAAACAAAAGTCGTTCAAACATTCTGATAAATATTCTAATAGAGGTAACTCACGCAGCCTATTTCTAAAATTCGAGAAAACAAACAAACTGTATCAATATTAGGGGTTGTTACTATTTTCCTTTATGTCAATAGAAACCTCGAGGTTAGTAAATATTTAGAACATAACTGGAAACGTTGATATGGAGAAAATGGAACGGCTAAGAGCGTGGGTTACAAAACAAATGAAAGAAATTGAACAAAGAAATTGAATTATGGTCGAACCACCTAAAGGAATGGGCAATTATTACAAAGTCTAAAATTGGAATAAGTATCAGGCATAAATCAGATCTATTGTGGCTATAGAATGAAGACTGAATACAGTATCAGCTTAAAAAAAGCTCCTCTTCCAGGTCATCACAACACTAACTCTCTGCAGGTTGGTGATATCTGATTGTAATATTTGGGATCCAGGTTTCCTCTGGTTATTTTGGCAGTGGTGTTTTACAATAATAGTAAAGAAAAAAGTGAACACTTATAGCTTTGCAATGCTCTTTTATAAAAAAAAAACACAATATAGTTGACTAGATTTCTTTCAAAACGTCTGGAACATGTGTAAGTTACGGGTATCAGAGCTGGTGGACAACTATTAACTGATCGACCGGGTAACAATGATAATGAGCTTTTACAAAACAATACTTTCCATTTACCGTACATCCACGTTATTCGCAACGCGGTCCCCAGACAACAAGCTAATTTTGCGTCCCCAAGTTGCCTATTAAGAATTTTTAATAAGTACACACAGATCGTTCTGGTTGATAAGAGTCACGCTATCTATTGGAGGTTAAGGGAGGTTATTCAATGGTAAATGGTAAATTGATTAGGATTCATGGTAACCCCACCCTGTTCTATTGAATATAATTAACTGGCCACTCACACCTTCATCGAGTAATTTCGTTATTTGGGGTATTTAGTTGATCGATGACAGGTTAAGCTATAATTGGTAAGGTCGATCCGTGGATGGGTGACCATCTATTTTATCACATGTTTCTCCGGTTTTTGGAAGGAACTGTAAAATGTGGATCCTGCCTATTATTACCACATCTTTGACAGTTGTTACGGGTAGTCAAAAGCTAGAAAGTCTGAACACCAGTCTGACTAAGAAGTATGGGTTTGCCTAGGTAACTGTGTTGAGGAGGTCCCTCCTTGTAAAATACTGGTACGTAAAACCTATTCCAAGCAAATGGTTATTGCCCATTTATGAGACATTAACAGATATTTACAATCATGTTTGACATTGTCATCTAAAAACAGTAATTTTCATAATAACATCCTACACAGAATTCACAAAACAAAACAATAAGCCTAACAAAAAAAATCAATAGCCAAAAAAGCTTGATATAAATCAAATCGTGCGCCCCCTGGAATCGAACGCAGACCACTCGTTGCTTCTTCATAAGAATTGATGTTGATCATAAATCAGAGAACGACGTTCAGACAGTCCGCCCAGATACTTGACTAATCTGGATTTATGAGACAGTGTATATGTACGATGTACGTATATGGGGATTTTTAACGGAATGCTAGATGGAAATGTTGTGTTCGGCACGAATTAAAATTGGTTCAATAAGTTAGTGTAAATCTTTGTTCAAAATGAAAAGGGTTTTTTTTTCGGTTTTCAGGTGACTTCAAATAAGGACGATGATTTCTTTCGTCTGTGTTTTGGATTTGATCAAATGTTTTGGTAATTAAAGTAACTAATTAATAATTTGTTATTTTTAATTCATTCGGCGGTTTAAAACTACAATATTAAAAATCAAATTGAATCTTTTCTTCACTGTCTTTCAGTTTTACCTTATGTTAAAACTCACGTTTTTTCAAGATATGTTTTTTTCTTATATTATTTCGTCCATTTTTTTATTCCATTTACTGGCAACCCTCTATGTTTCCTAAATAAAGCATATTATTAAACTTAGTATCTATCTGTATTGCCTGTTTAAAGATTACTCAAAACCAAACTATTCTTAGAGGAAATTTCTGCAGATCATTTAAAACAAAAATCCCCTATGGGTCTAAAGTACCCCACAATGTACGTTCACATCGGCCCGATGAGACATTAGTGAGAGCGCCATTTTTACCTATCACACGCACTTTCCGATCCTCAATACTAATGGATGGTGTTGGTCTGAGTTGGAACCTGGTAAGTGATCTGATATCATCATTATTGTCTCGTAATTGTTGAATCTTTGGAATCTATTTTATTGTATTATGGTAAATGTTTACTGACCCTTCATTGTCTGGTTAAGGTTGAATAAAAGACAAGTAGTCAGAACTCGTGAAAAATTACTAGCAAAGATAAGATATTTTGTACTTATATGAATTTAATAAAAACCAACACACTTGTATTTATATCGTCAAACTAAACGAAAACTTAAACTCATACCTGTGATAAAAACGAATATAAATAAACTCTTATGGGAAATTTTAAAACATAAGCCATCAATTGTCATCAGTTTTGGTAATTTCCCAAAAAATCTAAATCAGTGCCATACCGTATCCCGCCCCACAGCACTCAGCGTGTTTGTAGCGATTTGACATCGGCGTATCGGCTGAAAAATGTGCCGATACATTTCCCAATTACAAAGGCCTAAGTGAAAACCCCGGCTTTTTTCATATTTCGCCACCGGTTTTGCGACTGTGGCTTTTGACAAGTTTGATTCGCTTTTTTTTTGTTTCCATAGGACACGTCAATTTGTGGAACATCATGATTTATTTCGACTGTTATGGATTTTTGCGCTTTTTTGGACACGACTGCGTGTGAGTGAAAATGGATATAAATTGTGGATTACAAAGCCTTTCCGGTGATGACTATTGATGGAAAGGGTTTATTAATGATAAGCATAAAATGTTTTGGTACAATTTACATTGACATAGCGAAAATTTACATATTTTTTGTGCTTAACTTGATAATGACATAAACTTACCCAATTTTTCATTATGCCAAAACATTATTTTGTAGCAATATTATTATGATTATAAAATTATGTCTACCTACATTATGTTTAAAGTGTTATAACACCAATGAAAAGTGTGGACAGATTTTTTTTATTAATTGTAGACACACAATCAAATGATATCGATATTAAATTAATGTCAAAAATATTATTTTTGGACAATGTATTACCAATCATCATCATCATCATTCCCCTGCCCTTATCCCAATTATTTCATTTGGGGTCGGCGCAACATGTCATCTTCTTCCATACCTTCCTATCGGCCGTCATCTCACAAGAAACACACTTTACAGCCATATCGTCTTTCACACAATCCATCCATCGTTTCTTACCAATATGATTGTAATAAAGAGAACAGTAGTAGCGATTAGTCCAATATTGAATACCATAAACACTCTTAAATTTAATCAAGCAATGGACTGTCGTAGAACTTAAACCCAAATTAATCAGAAGAAGAAAATATTCCAAGATCCCACAAAAAAAACTTCTAAAAACCCTCCTTTTCTCATGATCTAGACTATATATATAGATCTAGGACAATATCAGTGTGGCTGAATAAAAGGCTAAAAACACCTCAAAAATAAACGAACCACAGTCACCCACAACCCAACATTCTTACAAACGGAATTCGTACCTAAAAATCAATGAGTTGCAATCGATCTCCGCTGCTATTGCCTGCGAACACGCCATACATACATCAGACTTGGTAATCGGCGCTGATCAATCACTCGAATAGATTCGACCGTCTTCCAGACCTTGTAATTGCTTTTGTTTTGTATTTTAACCTGGGGGCCTAATACCAAGTAAGGTGAGAATCTTTCTATGGTGCAAGACTGCAAGAGTCTTTATTTAAAAGGTGGGATTCTGTATTTTTGACTAAATAATGGAAATGTTCTATTATTGGTCACTTTATTTTATTCTGAAACTTGGATGATGAAATATGTATGTCTAGTGTGAGAAGGGGACTGGTATAACAAAATAGTAGAAATAGGATGGAAGCGGAAGGCAGGAGATAAAGGAGATCGGCATGAAGAAAGAGAGGCCTATGCCCAGCAGTGGGTTGTTCAAGATTGATCATAATGACGAAGTTTTTATTCAATTACGCAGTAAGGTCAATGGTTTTTGACTGTACGTATGTCTGGCATTATATAAATGGTCAAGCTATAAAAGATGGTAAGGTTGCGACATACATATAAGATGTATTTCAGTAAACATCTTTAAGACAAAATTTAAAAGCATGCTAAAACAATATTTGCAGACAAAATGGCCTAAACAAAAACTTATTTCAATTTTTTACTTATTCCCTTATACTCCATTTTAATTGCACCTATAAACCTCATAGTTCCCTTCAAGCAAACACAATCACAGCCCTCTAAACCCCCTAAACCCATACACTAAAACTTAGGTCTAAACACTGATGTATATTGTCCCGCTCGCTGTACGGGCCCGCCGGTGAAATAGCCCGTGACGCCCCATAGGGGACAACCCCCAGAATTAGGACTTTCATACATGTCTGTGTTTGTAGATATTTAAGTTTTGGATAGGACTTTGTATTAAACGCATAATCTATTATCGTCTTTTTTTTGTTTGAAGATTTCCTTGCAAAATCTTCCCACTTTTTAGTCGTGTAAATGACACTTGTAATTGTTATTTTTTTTTTCTTATTTTGCTTTGCAATACGAGTACATATCGTAGCAGATATCTGTTGATTTGAGTATATATTTTTATTTTTTATCAAACATAGTTTTGAGCAATTAAACATTATTTTTTTTATATCAGAGTATTTGTAAAGACAATTCAAATTAATCTAAACTAAAGTGATGGTTATAATCATGGACCAGCTCCAGCTGATCAATTCTGTGTGATGTCATAAAATATGATTGACAGACTGACTGAGAGATAGAGAGACGACGGCACAGGTGAAACTAAATTACAGCTTCTAAAAAAATACAAAATAGCATTAGTTTAATTATGATAATAGACCATCGGCGAAACGAATATCACTGTTCATCAAAGGAATAAGACATTTCGAACAGCCGTAACTATATACAGAAATTATGAAAACAAGAAATATTTAAATATTATATTTACAGGAGCCTGAAGCTAGACGACACATCAACGGAGGAGAATAATTATTCAAATGTAATAGAGCAATATTGCAGACTCAGTACCGTCTGCAAATACACCTCAATCTTAGGACAATTTATAATTTCACACGACTTTGATAGTGATTTAAAATATTACTACTACATCGATAAATTGTATGTGACTTAGAATTGGCATGAAGTATTTTTTGTTTTGTAATTAAAACTTTGTTTGGAATGTAATAGTTTGATATTTTAATTCTAGACTATAAATTATCTGGACGCTGGAAACAGCAGAATATTATGTACCTAATTTCATGTGAGTATATTCTTTTAAATATTGATTCCTATTATATTTTAAGTAAAGGCACGTTATGTTTTCAAGGTCATTGTATACTTTGTTTGTTTGAACGCGCTAATCTCAGGAACTACTGATCCAAATCGAAAAAATATTTTTGTGTTAAATAGTCCATTCATCGAGGAAGGTTATAGGCTATATACCATCACGCTGCGTCCAAAGGAGCGAAGATATAATGGAAAATGTGAAAAAAACAGGACAGATATAAATCATAACTTATATCTTCTAACCACGCGGACGAAGTCGCGGGCAACAGCTAGTGTATGTATAAGACCATAGTTGATTTGTAGTATTTGAAGAGGAAAACGTTTGTTCAGTAATTGTAACTCATTTCATTGGCCTTATCTCTCTCTAAGCTCTCATATTATAATCAGCAATACAAATAATCAGAATAAATACTGCATCAATACAACTTCTTTAGTAAAAGAAAAATTCGAAAGATTAAAGAAATATCTGAATTAAAAAAAAATAACAGAATTTGTATTTTTGTTTACTGACCATACAATGTAGAATTATCGAGGCCGATCTCTGAGCAAAAATATGATTATCACCAGCCACGTTACTGACAAATGAGGTACAGGCGGAGACAGGCGTACCTACTAGTCTTGTTTCTTACTAGAACGATGAAGAAACTCTCTACATTTTTTTAGCAAATTTACTATTAAATGATGTAACGGTTTACTCACGCGTATTTATTATCGGGGTAGCCCGACTAAACCGTGAGTAAACCGTTACATCATTTAATAATGAATCATTCTCACGACAGTTACTAGCAAATTTACTATTAAAAATGCGAAGTATTGTATGTATGTGTGTATGTTTGTGACCGTTTTCACGGTTAAGGCAGAACGAATTTTGATGAAATTTGTTATGAAGTTAGCTGAAACTTTGGATTAGTACATAACTTACTTTTATTCGAGTACATATAATAATGGGATTTTTATGCAGCTATAGCTTACATCGAGCTAGATTTTATTCTATTTTTTGTTCGCTTCTGATTACCTGTTCAGAACTCAGGACTATGTTACCTGAGTTCTGAAACACGGAGAAACTTCTTATGACTATCGTTATTATTATAGATGGTTACCTATCCAAACACCGACCGCATTAACTGCAGCTTAACTCATGACCGATCAACTGGTGTTGTGGTAGTTTAGCCAAGAGCTTCTGAGCATCAAGAAACAATATTTTTCTTTAATTAAATCACACAGTATACCTTCACCAATGAGTCGAACCGCCCCACGCTTACGGCAGTAAAAAATGCGCAGCTGAAGTGTATTCAATCTTTCAACCGGCATAATTATCGTTAGATATCTACATTCAAGTCGCATATGGATGTACAGTCTCTAGATGTGGTAAGCGTAGTTGAGGGGAGTGTTCGAGCTTAGTTGGAATGGTGTGTTGTTTGACATATAAGTATACAATTTTGCTCTTAATTGATATCGTTTTAAGATACAACAGAAGTCCTCAGTTATTTTAGAAATTAATCATAAAAGAAAAATATTATAATACACTTAAAAACCAAAAAAACTTAAATCTTACTTTTTCTTATGAATAAACAAAACACGATTCATCATTCAACAAAAAAATTTTTGTACATGTTAAAAACACTAACTCAATCTCTAATATTAGAAACAGACGGAACTAAGAAACCTCTACCCAAGTTCAGGAAAAAATGAGTCTCCTTCTGCAATGAGCGTTTACTTCGATTTTTTCAATTCAAAATAAGGAAACAAAATTTCATTCCTATCACTCCTATACTTTTACTACCACTACTCTTTATTTTATTCTATTTATTTTATTTCTTTTTTTTTGACATCAATTAATTCAGTGACAAATGTTTTTGACTAAAATTTATTTAATATGACGTTAATGATGCAATAATTATGACAAATACCAATTGATTTTCATACTTAATTTATTTTCTCTAATGGTTATTATGTTACTTTAATGATTTCATTTTGTTTTTCTTTTGACATGTAATTGTAAATTTTAAAGATTGTACACCACATGGGTATGTTACAGTGATACTTTGTTATAACACTAATTTTAAGAGCTGAATTTCCACCTGTGACAAACAATAAATAAATCTTGAATCTTGAATCTTACTGCACTATTCTTTCTACTTCACCGCATCCATATTCTTTATATCTTTGTAATCCACCCTTAGGCGGCAAGAGGGAGGCAACAGGGAGGTTTGTCTCTTGAAAAAGTCTCAATAACTCGACAGGCCGGAACGCGAATGACATCGTTAGTCGAAGTGGCCAGAAGAAAAGGCGAACTATCTACTGCGAGTGCGGTGAAACCTATTGGATACGGATACAGGCTGTGTGTAAATACCATTCAGTATTTTTTGTCTAAAACGTGCAAAATACACGTAAACTAAAATTGAGAATCTGAGCATTTTGTTCCAATATACAGACTGTTGACAGACGGACGGACAGACAGCGGTCTTAGTTATGTGTTCCATTTTTACACTTCGGGATTAAACTTATATTAGATAGATTAAACCAAAGGTCGTTTTAAACCTTTGGTTAAATTTTGTTTAGGCAAATTTGAAAAATGGTATATTCTAGACTTTTAATTTCAAACGATCTTCCATACTAATTATCATATCTACTTATGTACCGTGTACCAATAACGCGGTAATCGTTTTTTAATAATATTCTAATAGCACCCTTGCTAGATAGAGTCTTAAAGTTGATTAAGTATTTGTTTTTAGTTAAAGAACCCAACCATCCTTTACCTCTTTCGAACTGTGATTTTTCAAAGTCTTACTGAATGCATAAATTGATAATAATTAAGATTTTCTGGTAATAACAGATCATTCATAACATTTTTACTAACCACCAGTAAAAAAAAAGTACACGAAATGTATATTTTTCTTCCCATTTTAAAAACCCAGCTTAACTCAGCGAGAAACATTTTATATACGAAACACCCTGTATTCAAGTATTGGCTAGATCTAAATAACGGCGTCGCGTAAAAACTCGCGACTATGTTCATTTTGCGGACTTTCTGGCGACATTTGTTATGTCAAAAACAACCTTAAATTGTTATACTAAGGTGGAAAATACCCCAGCAGTGGTATCCTGACCCAAGTTATTAAAGGAACACTTGAGTCTCGTACCGTGATCATGCATCACTTGGTTATGAGTGGCGGGTTTAATTATTTTTGGATTATTAAGTTCTTGATATAGAATTTTTGTGGTTTTAGTTGTATAGAGATAGAGTAAAAATTATAACGAGACATGTAACTTAAACAAATGTATGTTTGGTTTAATGATGAGTAGATTATTTCATTTTATTTACCGTCGCATTAACATGTTTTTCTAAATGGGTCTATTATATTGTCGCTAATTAACAACGAAATAGCTAAGTCATTTTATTTTCAATTGAGAATAATAAATCAGTTTAGGACCCACACAAAAATTCAAGTAAATCACTATCATGTACAAACGGCATCATGGCATAGACTAACGTAGGCAAACATTACACGGATAGTCGTGTGGCATAGGTCACTAAGGCAAACCCACTAAGCGCGAAGTGTCGTATCTTCGATCCTCACATAGAAAAAATATTTTTGTATTATCCACGAATGCTTGTTCTAAGACTGAGTACCGATTTGCACGTAATTTTAATATTTCTGGAAGCCCGAGATACAAAGACTTAATTATATGAATAAAAAAAAACACTTTCTACGACCAACGTATGAATTCCAATTATTTTCTACTAGCTGTTGCCCGCAACTTCGTCCACGTGGTTAGAATTTTCCCCGTTTAAGCGCAAAACATGTGTTTTTTTACGACCTCACATTAGAAACCTCAAAAATTGTAGCCTATGTGTTATTCTGATGTATAAGCTATATTGTAGTAAAGTTTCATTCAAATCCATTCAGTAGTTTTTACGTGAAAGAGTAACAAACATCCATACATCCATACTTACAAACTTTCGCCTTTATAATAGTAGTAGGATTCAGTTCAAATCACCTGTCAGAACAAAACAGATTAACAAAAAACGATGAGCCCTGACAACAACGGAGTAGCAGAACTTTATAGCTAGAACTAATTTGAATTCAAGTCTGTCACACAACTGACATGAAATATTGATGAAGGCTAACGATTTATGTTTCAGTAGAGCAATCGATTGTACTTGAGCTGGTCTAATAAGGTCACTATAAACCTTCCGTTTTGTCGCTGAAAATTGTATGTTTACAGTACGGTACCTTTTAGATTAAAATTTTTCATACATTTAGAATTTGGTAGAGCGGGTAGAACCAACGAGGATTGAAATCATCATCATCCTAGCCTTTTCCCTACCTGTGTTTTACAAGGAGCGACTGCCTATCTGACCTCCTCAACCCAGTTACCTGTGCAAAACGATACCCCTTGGTTAGACTGGCTGTCAGACCTTTTTCTCTAGCTTCTGTAACGACTGTCAAAGATGTAGGAATAACAGCCTGGGCCCACAATTTAACGTGCCTTCCGAAACACGGAGGAACTCGTTATGACAAAGACGGTCACTTATCTATGGCCCAACCGCGTCAAGCGTAGCTTAACCTGTGATCGATTCACTTATGCGGTTATAGCTTAGCCACGAGCTCCTTGTGCGTTAATTACGTACTTTACTGTCATTTAAATATATTACGTCCATAATGTTCTGTTCCTATATCTTGCATCACTTCCTTGTCATAAACCATTGTTAATCAATACTGTCCCCACATTAGTTCAGCATGAGCTTATTTTAAATTATAATGCAATCGTATGAGGTTCCTCAGGAAACGCGTATTTGCAAGTCAACATTGATAAAGCTAGTGTGTGTGTTGCAAGTGTTAATACAATGCTAAAATAAACATGCATACATGTATTTTTAAAACCTTGACGCATAATGATGGGTGTTATGAGTTTGACGTATCTTGTCCGTCTATGGTATCGTGGCTCCCGAACGTATTGAGTTATTTCAATTTAGTTTTTGTATTAAAGGTGAAGTATGTGCGAGTATTCTTATTAATGTTTGATAAAAATCAGTCGAGTCATGTAAAAGTGCTGGCGGGATTTTTGAATTCTCAATTTTATCTGGTCAACATTACATACAAATTTTAAAACCTAAATCATGCAGCAGTCTCTTACATAGTCAAAGTTAGATGTCTTCTATGAGTAAATAAAAAAAAATATGAAAAAGAACTGGCTGAATTGTGATGAGAAAATATTTTTTTTTACATATTTCATTTTCCATCTCTGAAAAAAATATATCCCATAGTAACCGATCTTTTTTTTTCTCAACAATTACCCCAACTATTTCTTCTACCTTACCTTTAATTCCATAGTCCCCTACTGTACAAGTAGAGCACTCAAAACAAAAGCATAACGTTCGGTATCGGGTCGCCATCGACGCCGGTAGCACGCGACCTAGCATGCAATATTGACTGCATTCTGTTGGCTCGCAGAAATTGATTTACGATGACACGGTAAGGGTTAGGCTGTGTTGTGAGGAGAGGGAATCTCGTGAAAAAAAAGAAATGTATGTTGCAAAACTTTTAACATTAAAATGGCTCTATGTACATTTGTTGATAGAGCTCCATTTTAGTAGTTACAAATAGCAAAATTTTGTTTAGATATCTTCAGCTTTTTGTGTGTTGATTACAATTAGCTATGCGTTTGTATTGACGGTTTTTTTCTCTGGACAAAAATATGAAATGGACTCGATGGTACCTCCAAAAACGACCTGTAAAAAAGGCCAAGGTTTGTAAATTTCGCAGAAGAACTAAGTTCATTTCATTTCAATACAAGTTAGCCATAAAGCTATAGGATAACATTAAAAATCTTAAGTTAACCCGACAATAACCCACGTGACAAATCATCTTTAGCAGAATTGTAAAGACTGAGATATGTTATAGTAAAAGATTCTTTCACTTGATCATCGTCATTTCATATCCCATTTTCCTATCACCAAAATTTATAATTACAAGAACCCTTTCCACTCAAGTTACCCACAAAGTAATAATATCACAAGTATGGCGGACAAGTTGCATTGTTATCTTGTATTGGCGGGAAGTACTGTCGCGACCTTCTGGCCCAGATTTATTGCGGGGCACATCTAGTTTATGACTGCAGCTATATCGGCAGATTTGATAGATAACATGGAAATTATTTTCAAGTTTTTTGAATAGTTCTTGAAGGTTGTGTTGGGTGATTCGTTTTTGTTTGCTTAGTGGTCCTTTTTAAGTCTTTGTAACTAAAGGATAAAAAATTAACTCTATTACTGAGGCTCTGGTATCCCTCACCTGGCTGTATCTCATGAACTGTTAGTAGTTGAAAATAGATCATCTGTATAGTTTTCTTAGTTTTCACGTTTTCGTCTCTGTCGCTATATCAACAAATGATACCTCATTTGGCACATAGGTTGGTCAGAAATGTTGACGTGTTTGACCAACGCAAGCATTTATTAATTTCTTGTCATAGTTTTACATCTCTTCAAGTTCGTATTTAATCCACAAGGAATAATAATAGTCTACTGGTATGACCGTTGTACTCCCAACTACCAAGCAGTTGAGCCGATTTGAAGTCACAAATCCAAACCCACTGTGCGGGACGTGTCGCTGGTTTGATCCCCGCGTTGGACACGCGTTTGTGTGATCCACAAAGTCAACCATACAAAACAAAGAAAATATCGTTTTTTTGGATCGCGTGCGAAAATGCGTAATCTATTCTAATGTTATAACGCTGAAGAGTTTGTTTGTTTGTTTGAACGCGCTAATCTCAGAACTACTGGACCGAATTGAAAAATTATTTGTGTTGAATAGACCATTTACACATGCTGTGACTAATAGAAGCGAAGATACAATTGAAAATGTGGAAAACAACGGGGAAAAATATTTATCTTTGAAAACGGTTAAAGATATTCTCAACACGTGGGCGAAGTCGCGGGCAACAGCTAGTCAGTAATAAAAACTGTGGCAAACCTAACAAGCAGATAAACAAAATACCCGAAACTATAATAGTGGTACAATCAAATTCCCTTCGGGATGTATAACTAGCAGTAACGAATGTCAGGGTAGGGGGAAGGGGTAGGGGAGCTGCAATATTTATCTACCCCCGGGTAGTGTTCAGGTTTTATAGGGACAACGCTGGTCACTTCGGAATTTGTGCTATTTATTTATTGTGTCGTGGCCCACCAGTGACATATGGCGCGGATATGTGTGCACGTAAGTGTTAGAGATTTGAAATTGGGATAAAGTTTTGGGGATTATTTTTTAAAGACATTTTTATGTTTGGGATTCTCTTATAGTGATTTGAAAAATTGAAATATTGATTGAAACTTTGTAGAAAAAATATTAAATGATGGACAGCTTTCGTGTTTTCTGGTAGATACATATATTAATATTTTTAAGGTGTTTGAATTTCTTGAAGTAATCATTACTTAAAATAAAAAAAAAATGTATATGCAAAAATGATACAGTTTTACAAAGGTATTTTGACAATTGGTAACAAACATTGATAATTGAAATGAAACTACTTTTACGGATTTTATCGCGGTTTAATTTTAGATTTTAGTTCCCGACGTTTCGAAACCTTTGCAGGTATCATGGTCACGGGCAGACTGAGATGGCGTTCGTCTTGACAGAAGATGTTGCTCGTTCTACCTTCATATTTTAATTAATTATTTGTGGTCCGACCTACGCAGTATGAGCTCACTGTGTCTTGATGTCTTGCAGCGCTGCTCTTGGGTTTGGCCTTGAGTTTATTTATTATTGGATCCCAAGTAGGTGATATCTTCCAGCCAACATTGATAACAAAATCATTAAAAAATCAAATTGAAATAAAAATAATATGTCTATTATTTTTATTTCAATTTGATTCATAAGTTGTGGAAATTTAATTTTTCAACAAATCCTTAAATAAACATTTTAATCAGCAACATGTCCAATTATTAAAAAAGAAAACAACATAACCATCTACCCATCAACCAGACAACACTTCTCTACACACCAGTACATCGGAGTATATTAAACGCTGGAGGAGTCGGGCAGAGCTCGCCAACATTTGGTTTTTATACACCAATACTTTGTCGCATTCTTCCCGACTTTTGTATATTGGATGCTACAGACTTCAGTATTTATAGATGCGAAATATGTATGTTGAAATGAAACGACTTTTACGGATTTTATCGCGGTTTAATTTTTGGTTTTAGTTCCCGGCGTTTCGAAAGTGAAATTTGATAGATTATAATTTTAAATTTAGTATTGGTATACCAATTGATTTTGTTATCAAAAGTGATAGCAAACGTAATTATTAGATTGAAAGTCGAAGTAATATGCTTTCAAATACTTGTTGGCCTTTACTCATAGGATTGGCTATTGGATGCCATAGTGCACAGAACCTAAAATTTAGGAGTAAGAGTTGAAGATTTTAATTATGTGTCTATAGTCACAAATATAGATATATTTTATTTTATAGCTAAATAGGTAATCTAGTGTCAAAAATACATTTCATCATCAGCCCATATTTGTCTTCGGCTGCTCGCATCCAGCTCCTGCCAGCCATCTTGCGTAAATGAGGACACGGTAGATCATTTACTTGTGCTAAAATCAATTAAATTTCATCACTTTAACCAAAACCGATCAATAGCCAAAGTGCTTCTATCTATTAATTCTTAACTCTACATTATTTAACGCGAATCCGTCTGGATTAATAAGCCAGTACTGCGATAATAAATCTCGCATAATGTCGTCTGTTCGTCTTATTGATTCCTGTAATTTGGGGCGAGTGAAGCCAAGCTGTTTACTTGTTAAGCTTATGAGTGGTATTTCACCATTGTTTGTATATGTACGGAAATTGTAACAAAATTTTACGATGTTATTGAATTGTTGAAATTTTTCTTTTAGTGAAAGTTTTGAATTTTGCAAAACAACATTTTGATTAGACTGGACTTTATACTGTTTGTGTAAAGTATGTGTATATTATTTTTTGTTTCATAATTTTAAAAAGTGCAATTTTTGAAAGTAGTTTCTATAATTGTTGTGGACTATACTATTTTCTAATGGTGTTTGAATTTTCAAACGTTGTAGGCCGAGTTTTATATCCTTTCTTGGGCTATGATCGTTTAATACAGAAAGATTTTTTTTAATTCAAAAGAAAATATTTAGCGTGCGGAAATCCATAGATTTTACATTGTTTCATTGTTTATAATCTTATCATACTAAAACTCATCCTAACATATTTTATTAATGAAATAGATGATTAATCGAAAAATGACGAAACACCAAAAACACAAAATTAACAAACAAATAAGCTAGCAATACATTTAATCAAACCCACCAATACATTAAACACAATACTGTGTTAAAAATGTGCATATTAAAACATCGAAATTAATCCAAACCGGTCGACATCAATTACATAAGTAGGAAATATGAAACCGCACTCATCATTCATTTTATTGCGAATAAAATCGTTATTATAGCGACATAATGACGTTTCGGCAGAGAATAACGTATGAATGTAGCGACGAGAGCGATGCGAGCGATGCGCAATACAATTACAATATTGGTTGAATAATTAACTCGATCGCTGCACTGTATTGCCGCAATTGTCCTGTAACGGTATTGGGAATAGGGATGGGATGAGTCGATTTATTGCTTTCGATATTTGAAAGAATGTAAGTTGCTAGTTTTTTTCTCTATCTTTAATCTCAAAATTTACTTTTTATATCATGTTTTGTAATATTAAATAAATGTAATTTTTCAGTTGGTAAGTAAATAAAGGTCGTTCACCACTGTGATAGGGAAATCTTTGAACTCAAATTCATATTAAAAATAAGCTCAATAAACAGATTTAATTAATGAATATCGTGTCTATAATAGTTATTTGTGTTTTTTCTGTATTCCAAACAGTACACCCTCATATAAAATTGCATTCTAATAAACGCAAACTGAAACAGACCATCACTAAAAACCGACACAGCACTCAATATCGATAAAAATTCTCGATTAATTCAGTTGGGCTCAGTTTAATCGAGTGTTATCCCATCCTTTTGCCTATACAGGTTGTACCAATAACGAGTGGCACATTACCTACGTCGCCAACACGAATTAATGGTGATTTTATTCCGCTCTGGCGGCCATTTTGGAAGTTTACCGCCAATGTTTTGTTGTTATGTCATTTGGTTGATCGAATGACAAGTGACAATTGGAGTTGGAAAATGCATTTTCGTGTTTCAGTTATAGGATTATACAGAGTGTTGTTTTTGATACTAATTTTGAATTGTTTTGAATTTGAGTTTGAGTATGGTTATTTGTAGAAGTCAGTACTTACTTACTCGATAACTATACGAACTGTATAATTACCATAATTTTGAAAAGTTTTTGTAAATTTAAATAATGAACGATGCTTTAAAAATAACATAAAAACTATAAGTTCTTAATACAATTCCACAATCTAGTTCAATATTGAATAATTCTAACTTTTTACACTTCTTACACATTTATTTAATTTATTCATTTTTACTTTTTGAAAGTTTTACACTAACAAATTGAAATTTGGGAAAATTAATTTTTGATCTACAAAAACCTAACTAAAATCTGAAAACAAATCCTGAATCTCACATCATTTTACATAAACACTACCTATTAAACATCCTTGTTAATTACCCCAAAGCAATCAATAACAAAATCTTCTATACATCTACATACGCAATAAGGAAAACCATTACGCGCAGGGGGTGAGCAGAATAATAAAAACTAATAGAAACGACGGCCGTTAGCTGTCGAGTATTGGCGATCCGTGTTAAGTGGTCAAGAACGGGTGTTGCTGAGATGCAATAGGCATGCATGTTAGGAAATTATAATAGTTTGACTAGCAAAGAGGTTGATTGAAAAAAGAATTAGGTGGTTTGCAAGCCTAAGGATTTAAGAATAATTGCTATCTAATTACTATTTTTTGATGAGGTAAAGTAAATCTTGAAAAATGCATGGTTATGGTAAGGTAAATTAAATTTTATTTTATATCTTCTTACGAATCCGCGCTCTTCTTCATGCATGTATACCTACTTATAATGGAAAATAAGGGAGAAAATTGTGGAATTCTCCGGAACAAAAACTATTAATTTTTCTATTAATCGGGCACACTGAGCTGCTGCTTACATGCATGACATCATAAGTAGCCTCTTTACTTTTCTTTATAATAACATATTATTGCATTAGAAATATGGTCTTGTAATTTATTCATAGCAGTATCTTGCTTAGTTTATAATTTCAAAACTCAACCTAACCTATTAAACATCTCCGATTATTAGTCGCGTAAAAAAATTTGCAAGTCTATTTTGTTCAGTCGCAAGTCTACGCAGACCCGGCAACTGTCAAGCGTTGTCGTCCCACGTGCATTACAAGAAGTCCGCCTCGAGCGATTCATTGTACAGTCGGGTAGAAAAACTGTTACACCGTAAATAATCATTATTATTGCACATGTTATAAAATACTTTGACATAACCTATAATAATTATAAACCTATCTTGGAATAAAGAGAACGAAAAATCTGTTTTCACATTATTACATAATTATGATGATAAGAATTTCGGAAAACGTAATTTTCACGCTCTAATGAACTTTCAACATCAAAATATAAGTATCACAGGCAAACAAATTCGAAGCAAGTATTTCAAGAAAAAAATCAACAAGAACTAAAAGAAACCTCCATACACACCTATTGTCATTAATTTACCTTAGAACTTAGAACCATCTTAATCTCAAGAAAATTCTAAGAAAACCTATCCCGCAATCAGGCTCTCATACATGGTCTCTGTCCTTCCAAAAGGACCATGAAATAAAAACAGCACGCAAGCCGACTGTACACCGAGGCACAATGCAAACAATAGCACAAGCCAACAGCGCACAAATCTTAATCTTAGCATTCATTACGGCAAGGAACGAACCTGAATTTATTCTAGGTAACCTCGCACCGACGCGGTTATGAACTGGTGGTAGCTTCACTTTTTAGAGAGGGGGTTTTTTATTGTAGATTTTCTGGTCCTTGTGTCCGGATGTCGATGTTATGGTCCTTTTCTGATGGATTTAAAAGTTGTTAAGGATAATAATTAAGTAGTTCAGATCACTATTAACTTTGGACAGAAGAAAAAGTTGTTATTAGTAAGAAGGTTTATTAAAATACTGATAAAGCTGCGATGACTTTATAATCAAAGAATATTTTAACTTTGACAATAAAACTGATACAAATTTGTCCTTGATCAACTAGTTATTTTAGTGTCAAACAATCTATATACATATACAAATCAATTTAGAAATATAAAATCAAAACTTTAAAAATTAAATTTAACCCCCAAAGAACCCTCAACAAAATTTCGTAACGTAATCAAACTCCAACCCGCAGGAAACTCAGCATTTGAACCACACATCTCCATTAAGCTCCCACAATTTTTACACAATACACCTGAAATGGTGATCGTTCCCTCTTTTTGTAATGAGAAAGTATATTACCCGATCGCCCTGGAGCGTTTTTAATTTTCCACAAGATCACCTACGGTACAAGTTATTTTTTTTTTGGTCCTTTTATACAAGCTCTCCAAGTTACTCTGTCTTTTATGTAGCATCGATCAAGAGTTATGATAGTAGTAAGGAGAATTGACTTCTTATCTTTGTGGTTAATCAGGGCTTCTGCTAAAAATGTGACTAAACTGACTAGAGTTGTCTCGTAACTTTGCTTTTTGGTCTTTTTGGTTAGAATGAAGTGTTTTTTTTTTGGATTATGTCGATTTACAACATATGATTAATTTTTTTCGGCACAAGTGTAGGAAAGAGTATATTTTTTATTCAGTGGTTTCGAGTGAACCCACTAGCCAAAAAAACTTTTAATCCTTTTTTCAATCTTCATTTGTTCTCAGGTTAGGCATTTGGGGTAATCTAGTTGCTATCGACCGTAGCAGTAAGTAGTGGTTACTGTCAAGTTTTTATTCTTTGATAGAGCTAAAATTAGGTACTTAAAGACTTACGGAGTTGAGTTCATATTGAATTGTATATACGGTATTGCGTTACACTTTTCATCTCAATGATCTAATTTTCACAAGGACCAGCCTCTGCGGCTATTAAGACACATGTAATCAATACTTTTACACCCCACTTACACACTATAACATCATAATCCAAATTAGATGACAGCCATCAATATTACAGTGTTTTTGGTGGAGATATAACCGTAATATTTTTATTACGATATAAAAATAATGTTGGAAGATTTTATGGGTATTACTCGTAATTATTATGAGGTACAGCCTCCCTGTTTCAGTATAGTTATCGCTTTTATAGTTTACTTTGATTGGATTCTTGATTTATTTCGTCATTAATTTTGGCTTATAATTTTTTGTTCAATTGATCGTTATGCGGCAGCTAAAAGTGTCATTTCTTTGCGACGATTATCGTCAAATATCGAATTATTACTATTTCATTATTCATAAACTATTTATATCTTTATTTTTTAATTCACTCAGTGCTTTAATACTTCAAGTGGAATACGTAAAATGCACTCAGCATTTTCTTAGAGGTGGATAGATTTGTTTTATTTTATCTTTCACATTGTAAGGTTATTATGTTGTTTGATTTAAAAAAAAATGTATAATAAAATATATTTATAAAGAGTTCATGACGTAACATATTACACTACATTCGAATAAACACGTGTTTTGAAATCTTTGCATGCTCAATTTAAGGTTCTACAAAGGTCAAAATCAATGTGTTACATCTTTGTTTGTGTTTCAGTGAGAAATCTGAGTAAGTGATTTTTACCATTCAAACCATTTATTCAATCTTGAATGTTCAAAAATATTGTCACAATTCTTCAAAAATTTACTATAATACCTACTGGGCTTTACATAAAAACTCTTTCAAAACGAAATTTTCATAGAAATAAGCCGAAACAAAACTATACGACAACAAGATATAAGAGAGTTAGATATTAGCCGGCGGTTGAACAACAAACCGTGATCGATACACGAACGGACCGCAAATTGTTCGGTACAGTCGAACACATTTTCTTTTACGATCGCACACCGCTGTTTACGTGTTTCGCGAAGATACGGACGATAGGACCGATGTTAGATGCTATTGATTTGGTTTGGATGTGGTATATGGGATGTTTTTGATATTTATTTTGTGATAGAATATGTGTATCCGGTTATAATATTTCATTCCACATTTGCTTAAACTGGTCATGTAATATAGGTCCAACTTTTTTTATATTTAAGTATCTTCTTGGTCTTCTTAGTCTTGCACAAATGAGGATGTTCCTTAACAAAATAAATTTGTGTTTGCGTATCTTTTTATGAATGGACAAATTTAATAGACTACTGTTTCGCACTGAGTAAAATAATACTTTATGATTTTACCATGATTTAATTTTCTTACATTTCACTGTTGGGGAAAATAACCATCCAGATTTTAATTTTACTCAATTTTTTCTTTTCCTGTAGTTGATGTAAGTGGACCCTGATATCGCGGTTAAAGATTCATAACCTTACCTTAAACAAACTTTGGAAAAATCTCAGCTGTGCTGGTTCCCTTCCTTTGCCATTATAAGCAAGTGGTTATAACTTTGTAATACATAAAGACATTCGAAAACGCATTAGTACATGACAGAATTTGATCGTGATACCTCTGACTTTTCAGTCCAACGGTCATACCACCGGGCCAGGAGTAGGTATTCTATTTTATTTTATTGTCCGTCAAAATAAATACCACATCTACCATTTCTATAATCCATAGTTAATAGCGATCTCGTAATGGCGGTTTGCTAGTTGTTGCCCCATAAAGACATCCCTACCGTTTATTGGCCTCCCTGCGTCCACGACCAACGGTTGCGATTAGCGGCGGTGAAAAATCAATTTGCTTTGCTGTGTTACCGAGACATGCGAGACAAACATTCTGTTGACGATTGTACTTTGGTAGGTACTTGGTATATTCGCTACCGATATTGTAGGGTAAGACTCAGAGGTATTTGGTGGTGAGAAGAAATGGACTCAAAAGAAGGCTATTGACCATAAGAACATTAAGCATAAAAAGGCTTCTTGGCGTATTGACAAGGTTTGAGCCTTAATCAGTACGCTAACTTATCGTTGGGTGAGAGGTATTTGGTGGTGAGAAGGAATGAACTCTAAAGAAAGGCTATTGACACTAAGAATATTTAAGCATAATAAGGCCTCTTCTCGTGTTGGCAAGGTTTGTGCCTTGATCACTACACTAACTCACTGCGGATATACGGTTCCAGATCCCAATATTTGGGAATCCAGGTTTCCTTACAATGGTTTTTTTCACCGTTTTGTGAGTGGTGTCTTAGAATAATTCAGAAAAAGTACATTTCACTTTGAAAAACCACCTTGGTACTTTACCTGGGGTCGAAACTGCATCTCTTACAAATCCATAGAACCATGTGTTACAAATCGCTTCAGTAAATAGAAGAGAAATGTTTAAAATAAAATTTTATTAACTGCAACCTTTTTAATTATCAAAATATTATTTGACTATAATGATTTTTCAGATGAATAATTCACTAAATCAAAAAAGAAAATTTTCACCAAAAAAAAAACTAAAATTATTAATTCTATTTCTATTCATTTATAAGTTATGAATTAGTGATACCTAATTCAGATTCATTGCTATCAAAGTTCAGCTGTAGTTGAAGTTTAGTAATAAGTAATTAACAAACATCAAGTGACTTCGTGTTCCGAATATTTTTACTCACTGTACTAACAATCCGCTTGTGATAAGGAAAGTTTGTTGGGCTCATAAAATGCTGCTCACGCTATAAATTTTTGATTTTTATTGATCTATTTTGCTTAAATATCTTAAATCTATACTCTATACTTAATATATAAAGCTGAAGAGTTTGTTTGTTTGAACGCGCTAATCTCAGGAACTAATGGTTCAAATTGAAAAAATATTTTTGTGTTGAATAGACCATTCATCGAAGAAGGCTTTAGGCTATAAACCATCACGCTGCGACTAATAGAAACGAAGATACAATGGAAAATGTGAAAAAAACAGGGCAGGTATAAATCATAACTTATATCTTCTACCCACGGGGACGAAGTCGCGGGCTAGTTATGAAATAAAGCTCATTTTCGGCATGCTTGGTATCGTGATTGCATATGATTTAAATTATTCAAAACACTTGACATATTCGAATTTTATTATTTTCATTCGAAATCGTAGAAAATTGAGAAAGAAAGAAGAAAAGAAATTCAACTTCCCAACATTTCACGGTTCATGAGATACAGCTTGGTGACGGACGGACGGATGGACGATCAATCAGCAGAGCCTTAGGCATATGGTTCCGCTTTAACCCTTTGGGAACGGAACTTTAATCAAAAATAGCAAAATTAATCAAAGTAAGTATTATAGTTCTTAACACTAGATAAAAATTGTTTATAATTAGTATTTTTACGATTCATTTTGTCTTTAAAACACAAAAGAAACAATTTTTTTTTTTAATAAAAGCGACAAGAAACTGTACAAAACTATTGTTTCTAAAATTACAAGACGTATCGCAATAACTATTGAACACAAACTCAAATGTCATTGTTTGCAATATGCCTACTAAGTAGCACTCTTTGAATATCTAATTATATTAGATATCACCTATACTACCCACCCTTCGCCGCTTCCGAAGTGCTTCCATTGCGAGAAAAGAAACTCCCCAGCAGCACTCCTTTTCGTTTACAATATGTAATACAATCAAAGTCTGTAGGTGCCGTGCCAGATGAATAAACATTTTAAGTCGATGTAAGCCACTATAAAATTAAACTACTAAGACCAAGAATGATATTATAATAATCATACCAAAAATAAATGAAAATAAAATATGTAGAGCAAAATTACGTACATACATGGAGTGTGCCTATCAAATTATATAAAACCGTAATCATACGTCATCATCGTCTCATCTCGGCGACCAACTTTATAATTTGAATAATCATTGACTGACATAATAAGCGTTCTTGCCCTGCATTAGGTATGAGCCATAATTATGCAATCTTTGCAATGTTTTTTTATTTTATTTGCCGGAGACTTATTTTCTTCTCTCCGTAGGGTCTTCTGGAGTCAGAGCTTTTGCCCATCGAACTCTTACATAGCTTACTAGCTTAGCACACAAATTAAATGGGAGACTAAATCCGATGCCATACTACGCAAAACCAACATACACAACAAAAACCTAATAACTCATCCCTATCTACAAACCAGCGGCATTTTACAACACCTAACGGGATGCAACGAGACGACCCTTTGACATCGACTAACGTATTTAAATTCATAGTCTTATGAAGTTAGCCCGGACAGCGGCGGGGGGTGGGGCGTGGATCGCGAGCGGGGGGCGCGAGGCGTGACTGTACACTTTTTGGCTTCGGTTAAGTCGGATCGCCACTAACCGCAGGTTTGAAACTGGGTGTAAGTAAGGTTTCTTATTTTCCTGAGGTTTTTTTGTTCGTTACGTAAAAGAGGGGAGGGTTTTGCCTACAAGTTCACAAAAGAAAACATGGCGTAAAATAATTAGGCGTTTGTAGAAGTATGAAATTTTTAGGCCTTGTGGTTTCGTAAGCGAAAGAGGCAAATACCGATGTACCTACGTCAATTTAGTTAAAGTAGAAAGAAACAACGTACAGGCACTTAAAACTTCTTGAATTTAGGAAACAAAATAACAAGTTTTCGATAATTTAGAGCACAAACATGTCTTTTTAGTTTTCCTATTATTGAGTCTCCGCTGTATTTTCCTTTGGCTCTCAGTCGGTCTTTCCGTACGTCTAACACCAGGTGTATCAGAAACCGTTATATTTACCCAGTTGAAATTTTCTCTGACGATGTATTTCTATTGCCGCTATGATAACGCGAGGTAAAGCAACGCTTGGTGTAGTCATCAATTTGATAGCCGCCCATTTTTTGCATTATTTTTTGGCATATTTTATTGCCACTCCGATTCGCACCCAGTTTTTTTCATATTATCAATACATTAACAAACAAAGGACAGTAATAAACAGTATAGTTTACACCAATATTATTGCAAACATACTACCAACTTTTTAACCTCTAAAACCCTGACTTATACCACTCGTCCCTCACCAGCTATCTCCGAAGGAGTTAAAATGCTATAGTTCGTGCCGTGGCATAAATTAACGCTGGCAACTCTAAGAAACCGCCGCGCATATTATCGCTATTTTGTATAAGATTAACGTTATACTCAACCCTGTTGTTATTTCATGGGGACTTTCGATTAGCCGGTATTGTGAGTTCTAGATGATGTATGATTATCTGTGTTAATGATTTTCATTTAATACAATTTTTTAGAATGCTATAGAGAAGTGTTCTCAATTGAGTTTTCTGATTTGTATTAAGAACGATCTTCATTAAATATTTTGATACTAATCAGATATTATTTTCTAAAATCATGAAATGTTGTTCCGAAGTTCAGATATGGGAGTTACGCATTCCGACTCCTTTCATTTCGTTGACTTTTTATCATCATTAATGTTATTTTATTAACCAAGGAGCTGCTTTGGGACTGTCTTTATCTCGAGATAGCTCCTATTATACCATAATTAATCAAAAAACACCTATAACAATGAGTTGCTATTATACAAAAGCAATTCAGCTATGCACTTTAACAAGTTGAACATATTGAACAACACATCAAACAAGGCAGTTAACATTATCGGGATCGCTCCATCAAAATGGCACTAGATAAACTATTGGGCCATTGTCCGTGGGTTCGAGTCCCGACCTTTGAACGCCCCCTAAGCCCAATTGCCCGTAAAATCGGCTAACCAAGTGGAAAATATATCCGACCGGAACTCTGTAATAGTGCCTTTTTCGTTAATACGGCCGGCGAGATCGGTGGGAATACCACGGTGAGACTGGACTTGGGAGTATTTTAAAGGTGTGTGTTTATAAACAATGATTACGTTACTCTATTGTAAAGAAAATGTTCGATGAGGTGTTGGATAGGAAGTTCTGTAACAATTATTAGGAAATATTTGATTAGCAGTTGACTACCAAAGGTTATAGGACAAAAAACAATTTACTAAAATATTGACAAAGCGCTTTTGGAAAATCAGTTTTGGGTAATGAAGACGTATGTTTATAGAATTGAAAAAATAACAATATCCAAGTGAATATATTAAAAACAATTTGTAAAAGCAACCAGAAAACCTTAATTTTCTTCAAGAAATATATTATTCCGCATTTCAATCGCTCTTTATCAAACCCATAATTGATACATAAATATTTAGCCCTAAGTTCTTATCCTACGTAGTGTAACCAATAATAAGGTCAGCGTTGCTCTTTACGGTTACTGAGACCCTGTCTCTGATGGCCTGACGTTCGGCCATTTTGAATACCATGGAACAATATTACAATATTCAATAGTTTATATAGATGCTTTAATATAAGGAGAACAAGTAAAAAAGTTAGATCGAAATAAGCTAAAAGTTCATATCTTTAGACATCGATTTTTCTACGCACAAGTTAAAGAGGAGCTCGTGGCTAAATGGTAACTGCACAAGTTGATCGATTACAGTTTAAGCTATACTTGACGCGATCGGTTCATAGATTTGTGACCGTCTATGTCATAACAAGTTCCTCCGTATTTCAGAAGGCTGGTTTAATTGTCCTGGGGTCCTGGCTGTTTTTTCCCCATCTTACAGGCAGTTTGACTAAGGGTAATTGCGTTGAGGAGGTTAGATAGGCAGTAGCTCCTTATAAAGTACTGATACTTAGCTGCATCTAGTTAGACTGGAAGCCAAGCCTAGCACAGTTGATAAGTTTTAAAATAAAATTATATTATCAGTAACAATAATAACAAATATATCACAACACCCAAACCTACCTATAAAATTTGGGAAAATTCTACCTAAAATTTAATTTACTCCCATAAATCATTTACAATATGAAACAAGTAAACGGAATGAACAAAAATACAACGTTTCCGCACTATTCGTCACGGACTGAGCTATCGGTCTTTATCTCGTCCCACGAGAAAAAAAATGCCCGACCACAGACCAAGTTCCTGACCATAAATTCATTAGACAACGACGACATTTTTTTTTAAACTCACGTCCGAGTTGGGTTCAGAAGGTATAGAGGTGGCATTACTAATAAAAAAAATACGTGATAAAATTATTGATTTTGTGGTGGCTTGTTGAGGACTGTCTGTAATCAAGAAATATTTTTTTTTGTATAAAATATATTGATTAAGGTTTCAAAATCATCATCGGATGAATATGTATTCGGACTTTAGGGAGACGAGAGATCTACTAGTAATTAGCTATTCTAGCTTATAATTAGAATTCATTACAATAACTTTTTAGGGTTCCACTAATAGACAAACACTTTCTAAAAATATATCTATAACTTCTGGCACCACGCCAGCCCTCGCGGTATGAAAGCATTATCATAATTAGTAAATAACCACCGGTTGAACCTCCAAAAATCATATAACTTCAATCCATCAAAAACAAACCAACGTAAAGTTAACATAAAAAGCTTAAAAAAACGTTGTCTAAAAATAAACACTAAATAGATAAGGCTTTAAATCAATTATAAACAATAAATGACCGGCGGGTCTACCCGACCACAGTCTGTGGCGCATCCGCGTCGAGAGCGGCTAAAACCCCCACTATATCATAATTTATTTATTCAGATGACCTCGCCGAGTGCGGACCTGTTCCATCTAATATATATATTAATATAATACGTTTTAAAAATATAATTTTATCTCCGTCCCCTTATTGTTTCACTCATTTGCAATATGGCGTTATTTTTTTATCTTTTATACTGTTTAATGTCTTTTTTTCTGGGGTAATTAAAATTATTATAGGTATTTATTGCTACAGCGGGCCATTTCGCGTGTTTATTCGTACTCCTAATCGTTCCATGTTTACATTAATTAGCAATGCTTTAGGAGTGTTTCCAGCTTTATTGCCGATTATAAATTTGGTCCGTTTGAACTGTACCCTGTTTTTTTTCTACATTAATATTAACTTAATGTGCTGTTATTATTTACATGCAGGCATGTTTAATTAGTTTTGCTTAAGGTATTTGTGTAATTGATTGCTATTTTAATTGTTTACCTGATATACTGAACTCTTTCTATAATAATAAATCTATAGAATCTACATCCTAAATGAAGTCGTAGCTAATTTGCTGCTTTCGGTTGGTCTACGTAGACCGACGGCTACGATAATCGTAGCGAGAGTTTCGTAGTAGTTCGTAGAGGTTTTATGTAAAATGCAACGATTGACAAAACTATTGTAATATATTGAAATCTAAGCACGCATTTGATTACATCTCTTTAAGTTCTATAAAATACCATCCATCAGAACCCTAAAAATTTGAAGTGTTAAATTACACACAGTTACACCATTTGTCGAACGGAAAAATTTCTCATATTTTGACAAAAATTTCCATTTTACAAAATGCTTATTACAAATCCTTTCTCTTGTTCAAAGAGCGTAGAATCAAAGCCTACATACTTCTTATCTAATCTATTTTCAATAGAAAACAGACCACAATATTCAGTTTATACATAAAATATACTAGAGCTACTCAAAACACTATTCTTCATTCAGCAACTCCCAAAATCTTAACGTACTTCGTTGTACAGCAGCCGCCTTCATAACAAGTTGGCGGGTCCAGGTGTAGTCTTAATTAATAACAGCAATGATTGACCGCCGCCGGCTGTTATTGGGAGCTATCACAACATTTGGGTCATGAGTCTGCATCGTGATGTGTAGGTGGATTTATCGTTTTGATACTTGAATTGTACTTTTAGTAGGTGAATTGTTTCGTGACATTAAAAAAAAAGTGATTAGTGCTTAAAAAGACGATTGAAAGACAATTGTTTTAGTAGGTACCTATAGGATTTTGTTGTTGCCATTTTTTTATTTATGTGGACTGTGTTACTCTATTGCGGAGCACTTTTATAATCTACTAAGCTAAATTTAATGAATTCAATATTAAATTGGTTGCCAATGAATGGAAGATAACGCAAAGTTTTTGTAACATTGCAAAGAACATGTATTTTAAATTAATGACATAAGTCGGTAACGAGTTACACATATTAATTATTATTAATCTCTATTTTTAATATTTGTTATTATTGCCCCAGTAGAAATACACCGTCGTGAAAATTTACGGATGGACTTAAAGACAGACGGACAGACAACAAATGACACTATTTTATACAGAACGACTCAAGTATCAAGACGCTTCCGTCTCAGTATACCACACGAGTCAGTCTGTAATAGCCGGTGGGTGCAATCACCAGAGACCTCCAGTTTTGTAGCTGTTTGCTTACGATATGAAGCTCGTTAGATCAATTACACTATTAATCACTTAAAATATCATCGCACAGTTTGTGGAGGTTATATAGTGACGAGACTGATGGGTAATGGAACTATTTGTAGTTTAGTTTAATTGATGTTCGTAACTCGGTGAACATTAAGAACTTTTTATTTGTATAACCTTATTATACAACCTTTTTTTTCAGGGTTGGGCTAAAATGGACTATAAGTGGAACTCTAAGGCTCTGCCGTCTATCTGTCTACAGCGGATGGATAGACAGCAGGCTGTTTCTCATGTACCAATGATTTTTACATCAATAAATATAGGAATTTAAGTTGCGTAACCGTTTGATCAGTGTCTAAGCGACTTCGACTTGCATTTTACAAGTGTTTGTCTATAGTTAAGGTGACTTTTTCATGTCAAAATGCATTAGATTTACCCTGTATATGATTTTCAAATTTATTAAATAATTATTGTTTTATTGTCCAACTGCAATTGCATTTAATAATCAAGTACTCGAAACTTGACTGGTATGATTTAACATTCTCACTTACCCTAAATCCCAACTCGACTTTTTTGCATTTCTAAACGGATAAGCAAACCATCCGATTTAAAAAACAAACTCATAATTTAATTACAAAAAAACCTCCAATATTATCTTCATCGAATTTCAACGAGAACAGGACAATAAATTCAAACTTTTTAAATGTAACTCTGGCTGTACTATAACACCATAAAGCATCACTATTGGTACTGTGTGAGTGAGACGCAGCTATACTCAATGTAGAGCGCCATCTCTTTTCTACAGCAAAGACAGTGGTGGTTTAAATGTTCTTGTGAAGGCGGTGACCTTAAAATCAAGTCGAACAGAAAAGGGCCTTATAAAGAACGAATAATCTTTAATCTGTTTAACCGAGCGAAGTCGGGGGTTTGAAATAGTTAGTGATCCGTGAAAAACGATTAAAAATGTTATCTTAGAAAAATGGCTGCCCCCCCCCCACTGGCACTGATTTCATTAACGATGAAGAGTTTATGGGAGCAAACGAAAGGGGTGTCTGTGATTTTTTAAGAGTCAAAATTGTGTGATGTTTGTTATCAATAATGAACTTTGTGCTTTTAGTAGTGATTATTGAAAGAGTTCATTTTGAACAAAAAATTACAGATTATAGTTATAAAACGTTCGTTAAGAAAGTGATTAGAGATGAATATTTAAATTTCGATTAAAATACGATTCTTAATGCCTTTAAATTATAATGGCTAAGATTACACATTTACGATTACACGTTGGTAACTTTACATATTTTTTGAGATTTTTTTTCTGACTTGACTAACATTCCATTAAATGTAATAGTATATCGCATTTAATATTCACATGCTTCAAATCACGTTGATACACTATTCTGTTAAGAAGACTGAGTTAAATTAACTAGAGTCAGTGTCATCATTCCTTAAGTTTAATTAACATAAAGATCATAAAAAAACCATCCAAAAATGTAATAGAAATCCATAAAACCAAAAATCCGACACATTGTAAGATCGAATTAGGAGCGAAGCATAAAGACTTCATAATTTTAAATATTCACAAAAGAGTGAATTAACATGTAGACATAAATAAAAATTAAGGGTCGGTCAGGGGGGCAGCCCTTGGCCCTTCTAAATATAATTAAGTATAACCCAATAAGCCTTCGCCACAAACAAAAACAAAAACCTACGAAATTTTATTATCATAATTTGCATATTAAAATAATTATAATTATAACACAAGGGTTAAGAATGGGGTTATTTCCCAGTTCTCTGTAAATCCGAGGAATGGAATATAGCTGAGAAATAATTATAATTGGTGGAGAATTTATTGTTTGAGGTAAAAAGTGGAGAAAGTCGGAGATATATGAGGCAACGAAATCTCTTAACGTGAATAATTGTAGTTGCATATGTTAATAGTTTTAGTTAAATTATTGGCCGATACTTGATTTGTTTGAAAAACTTAATATATTTGAAATATAATCAAACGAAATATACTTGACTTAAGCTGGAAAAGAATTCTCTATAAAATCGTGTCTCTAAATGCAAAAAAAAATGAATATTCATAGAATTTTTTTAAAGTTTAATATGTTTGGTGCTTTCAATCGAAATATATCTATTTGTTCAAATTTACTCTTAAAAAAGACATCTTGTACCTTTTAATAACACACACACACACACACACATATTAGAAAAATTGAGTCTCATAAAACATAACCCTTTTCATGCTCCCTCAATTTTCACCCAATGTCACCCCTCTAAACGAGAGGAAAAAAGGGGGGGTTTTTGTAATTTTTCATAATTTTCCGCGCACTGGGCCCTGGTCACTGGCCACAAAGAAAAGTGTGACCTAAAAGGAAGACCCAAGCATAAATTACATTATAATATAAATTAATATGGCAACACTATGACGTTTGAGACGGTATTTCTACGAAACGGTTCCGTACAAGTATCAAGTGCTATTTTTATAAAAATGTATTTCATTATTATTTAAATGTTGAAAACATAAAAGTTTTAGTTTGGTGTAAATTTAGTAAGAAAAGTTTTGGAATACAATTAGATTTACAAAATACCTGTACACAATTGAATGACGTAAGTTAAATACGTAAGTTAGGGAGCAAAATAGTCTTGATAACTAAAAACAAACGAAACTTCACGAATTCCAATATTTGCAATGAGTAATATTTTTAACTAGCTGTTGCCCGCGACTTCGTCCCCGTGGGTAGAAGATATAAGTTATGATTTATACCTGCCCTGTTTTTTTTTTTACATTATCCATTGTATCTTCGCTCCTATTAGTCGCAGCAGATGGTTTATAGCCTAAAGCCTTCCTCGATGAATGGTCTATTCAACACAATTTTTTTTTCAATTTGGACCAGTAGTTCCTTAGATTAGCGCGTTCAAACAAACAAACAAACTCTTCAGCTTTATATATTAGTATAGAGTATGGATTTGCAACTTTATTTGATTATGTTTAGGTTTGATTCTGCAATATCAAATTGTAATGTTAATATTTTGTTTTCTTTACAACGACTTTTAATATCGCCATATGGAACTCCAAAGAATTTTTCTTTGATACACTATTCAGTTGAAATTGAGCTTTATTCCAAAGACAGTAGAGCATACAATAAGTTTGAGTGTAGGTTATTTAAAACCTGAATTACAAAGCCAATTCATGTATGGGTCACGGTGAAAAATAAATATTACATGTGAAGTTGAACTGCGTATTAAAGATTTGGTAAAAAAATGAAACGTTGAAAAAATAAATAAATTGAAAACAAACACAATATAGAATTAATAAAAAAGGAAACTTCATCAAACTGTTTTAATGCATTCAAAGCACTGATTATAAGGTCTAGTAGACTAGATTTTGTAAAGTGTGAAACCAGTTAACGGCTACGAATAACACTTCAAAGATACAACGGTTTCTCGCACGTACTTATTGAGACCGTACGACTTATTTCGGAGCCAAACGGAAACCTCGTATCGAATATTCGAATCGTGACCCTACCGCCGGACTTATTAAGAAACGAGATGGGCAATACATCTTTTAAGCACAAAATATCCTTACGATAGACAATAATATCAAATAGGTTATGATCACTTGAAATAACCCTGCAACCCCTAAAAAAAAAGAACGATTTAGCCTGAAAAACGAAAAGTCTATCTAGATTTTTTTTTTATTATTATTTTCTTCCGTTTTACATATTATTTCAAAGGGGCTTTCAATTCAATGTTTTGCTAATAATTCAATCAAATCGTCTGTGAAATTCCAATTGATTGAGTATAAATATCTAAGCTTGGAAGTTACAACGGTACCAATAGTTATACTGCTATTAGGTGTAGTTTAGCGCCGCGGTTTCACCTGTTTTGAGGCTATTTTATGGGGAATTAGAAGCGATTTCTATGGCTGCTCGTAACATCGATTAGTTAGACAACAGGTATAACTTTTGATTGTTAATGTTTCTTTGGACTGTATAGATATCCCATATAAATAAATAATTGAACATTTTGAAAACTTAATACCAAATACGAAATAAACAATATACATAATTTTAAAAGCGAAACGAAATATGAATATTGATAACAATGAAATTCTTTTTTTTTGTGCTGGTTAAGAATAAACGTGTACAGATTATTATTAAATTATTGACCTTTTTAAATACGAAAACAAAAACAACAAAAAGCTTACGGTTTTTATTAACTCTTTAATTCAATCGAATAAATGGATGAAAAGATTTATACTCTATACTAATATATAAAGCTGAAGAGTTTGTTTGTTTTTTTGTTTGAACGCGCTAATCTCCGGAACTACTGGTCCAAATTGAAAAATTATTTTTGTGTTGAATAGACCATTCATCGAGGAAGGCTTTAGGCTAAAAACCATCACGCTGCGACTAATAGGAGCGAAGATACAATGGAAAATGTGAAAAAAGCAGGGCGGGTATAAATCATAACTTATATCTTCTACCCACGGGGACGAAGTCGCGGGCAACAGCTTGTTCCAAATATACAAAATTTCAATATAATAAACAACATATTGACTTACAATTCGATCTCTGTACCACCTTAACAACAGAAACTTCTCACAAAAAAAATACACAAAACAAATCAAAACAGTTCCTTAGTCCCAAGCCGATCGTTTTGCCAAAGGGTAAAGGCTCCCGTTGTTGGCAATCGGATAATAATATATATATTTTCGCTCCATATACCGAGAAAGTGTTTTGAATATGATATACTGTGGATAAATCGGTCGTGACTGCTCTCGAGGGTGTTTTTACATCGACAGGGAACTTTCCCCTGAATTTTAGTTTTGTTCGATAGTTTTTTTTTTCTTGTTTTGTATCGACGATTGTAGGTTGCCTTTGCTTTTATTTGATTTAAAGTTAGGAAAAGTCTTTGTAAGACGTGTCGCAGTCACTTTTATCTTATACGGTGTCAAAATCTCAAAAGAAAACCTAATTACTTACTCATAATTATAATTATTAACATGAAATAAGAAAGTAAAATATGATGTCTAATATTTATTAAATAATAGAATTATATTCTTCCTGGAAATAAAGTGATTTTAATGGCAATTTAAAAGCAATTAAATCAACATTCTTAATGTATAGTTCCTTAAAACCTTAAATCAAAATGAAAAAGTACAAATCACAAAAAAAACTAGTCATTTCCCCAAAAACATCAATAGCAAAATATCTCCGTATAACACAAGAAAAGAACAAATAATTCACAAACCAATATTCAAATTGCTCCAAAAAATACAGTCGTACGTGCCCTAAAGGAAAAAGGGTACAGATATGCCAAATAAAGTATAAAATATGATCTCTCAATAGCGGGCGTACAGTGGCTGTCAATAAAATTTGTAACATAAATCAGGGTGGTTTATAGGGAGTGATAGAATGATCCCTTTTCTTGCACGGAAGTGTAGAGTGTGAGCTTTGCTTTTCTCGGATGATTATAGTATGATCAGTCGAAGATATACGAGTACGTATATTGTTTTTTGTAGACAGGTTTTAAAAGATTCAAACTGTGGTAAGATTGCATTCTCAATAAAGTACTAGATTTTGTAATCTTAAGTGCTGAAAGAACTCAACGTTATTTTACGTTATTTATTAAATTATTAGGTATTAAATGCGATATGCAATTATGTAACAAATGTTAAAAAAAAACTAAATTATACCCAATTTCGACGATCAAGAAACAAACAGGCGCCAGAAACATTCTAAATAAATTACCCAGTTTTTCAGAGACTGCAGTGTCAAACAGACTGTAGTAACACATATGATTATATACAAAACAAACTCTCATTAAATCCTACATTTTAAACATCAAAGTATAAGAAAACAGAAGAGGTTATTATGTGTAAGTAATAAACAATAACCTGTTTATTACTGGTTGATATTAAATAACTCAATTCGTTTCTAATTTGTCGACAATTGTTCCCGACAAAGGCATGGCTCGAGCGAGTGAGCGCGAGTATGAAGGAAGTCGGTAGCTGGGGGGCGCTAGTGAGGGGAATACTATATCGATAATTTTGGAATTTAGTTTTCTGAAAGGTAGGACAATTGTAGATTTTAATTGTAAGTTCCATGTGGCCAAGGACAAAGAATCTTGGAAGGATTTAGGGAAGGCCGTTGCCCAGCAGTGGGACGCAGCGGGCTAGTTAAATTTTCTTCCTTTCAGTACATGTTGTAGTACTCAAATCGTTAATCGGTTTTAAAACTTGTAATATGTGTTAAGGTTGAAAAATGCAATTGAACTTAGACGATGACTTTATTGAAAAATCATCTGTAATACAAACAATTTTTTTCAAGTATATCTCTTTTCCAATTTTGTCTGTTCTGCTACATTTCAAATGTAACGTATAATATCCAAATAAGGTCAATTTAAACTTAAAAATATTTTCAAGGCCGCTTTAATAAACAGTTAATTAAATTAAAATATCCTTTCAAATCAATTACCACTTTCGCAGACCCAACTACAACATTTTCAGACACTAAAAATCGTATCTAAAATAAACTGCATACCAAACATCGACACAACCTCACCCCATCACTAACCCAACAAAGCAAACGCCATTGCCACTGGCGTTGTCGGAGCGGTGCGCCGATGCGTTTATAATATTTCATTTATTCGTAATAAATTATAATCGCGAATACTCAAGACGTAGGACTTAATTCTATTTGCGTCGAGCGTTTAGCCACAAACGTCGCGACTGAGCGGCTTGTTTAAGTTTCTACTTTGATTTTAATTAATTTTCGGCTTTGTTTTTTTATGATTCCATGTCTAGGAGAATGAGGAATGGAAGGAGGAATGAAGCTTCGAAAATACAGTTCGGTAAAACAATCAAAGTCTGGAAGTTATAAATCACCCTGGTAAAGTGAGAGTAGATCTTGCGGTAGAGTCAGTTCCGTAAAATAGGCTAAAGATAAATAAATCGATTGGGTGATAAATCGATTTCACCCAACAACTATATTTTAACCTCAATCTCTATTTTTAGTTCCTGTTAGAATGGCATCAGAAATTTATCACCTCTGAAAATTGCAACTGTCGAACTAGCACTGTTCATGAGACACAGGTGAGACCTGATGACGGACTGACTGCAAAGTCAAACCATAGTAATTATATCCGTTTTTACCCTTTGATTCAGAAGCAATGTTGTCGTTTTGGTTTGGTATAACCAATTTTTGCTGATGTTATACCTTACAGCGAAACTTGAGTACAAAATTTTTACTTTTTACGTATGTCAATTACACACGTAAGATCCCGATAACCTGTCCCCAAACATCGATACCACGCCCAAATACCAAATCTACACCAAACCCACTCCAAGCCAAACCCAGCCCAGTAAATCCTTGCTGCATCGTTCACGGCGGCCATTTTTCCAAGGCATCCGGTTTCCCCCGGACACTGCTAGCAATAATTCTTAGTATTGTTCTCGGCTCCTCAAGAAACCTGCAACGAACTTGGAACCAGCATCCATTGTCTCCTTGAGTTATGACCAGAGAAACGGATAAGTCGTAGTCGTCGAGTTATTGTTTGACGATTTTTCGTTATGATACATTGTTTTGTGAATAGAGATTTCCATACTAATGTTCGGTATGGGGCGCGAACTTTGGTGATTTGTGATGGAGGTACTTGGGCTCTGTTTTGTTTTTCGTTTCGATTACTGGGAGAAATTAAACGTTAAACTCTTGTAACACTATTGTTTTGGTGGAGCCAGAGCCTGTTAATTAATAGTTCTGAAGATAGAGCAGACTTAGGTTAATATTTTAGGCGTAAAACCAAGTCAAAATGATTTTTCTCGTAGGCTTAAAACAAGCTCTTAAGAAACGTTCCAAAATGTCTTTTTATGTCGAAGAACTGGCTAGAAATTTCATTTTGATCGGAAACTTCAAATTTCATGCTATCAATTTAACTTCAACTGCAATTTTATACTTAAGTAAAGTAATTAACAAATTAAGGTACAGTATTGATGCAAGTTTATTAAAATGCCAAATTTGGTTACGGATACAACATCAATACAAACTTATCTAAAAAGGTGTAAGAGATACTGCTTATTTTTTATTATATCCTTTTTCAAAAGTCGAGGAATGTGGTAGACGCAATTGTCTTAATTTATATCTTACGTATTATAAAGGTATCCTGATGTTCTTACACACTTTGATAAGTCCCTTACAAATGATTTTGGCTTAAAATATACTGTTCCTTGATTTCAATGAATGTAAAATAATTATTGTGAGTTATTATTTACAATAACTGTTTATTCGTTTTTTATCTACTACGAGTTTTGAGTGTCTTTGTTCTAATTTTAATTTTAATTAATTAAACTTTCAGTTCAATATGGGACTAATTTAAATTTTAAAGACAAAATAGAAATAATACACTATTTACAAAGCGTCCAAAAATACCTTTTCAAGAGCATCTTTAGAATTCCTTTTCTAATAAGTGGTACCTATCGATAATTCAAATTTCTTGAACATAAATTAAAGATTTAATATGTGAAAAGTCTAAAATAACATCCCAAAAATCTTATACCAAAATACTCGTAGTTTGTACTTGTTTTAAAAACCGTGATAATTGCACATTGTTTAATTATGAACGACAATAAACACTAAGACTGTCGCATTGTTTCGTGTAAGGGATATAAAATTGTTATATTGTTGAAGAAACCAGCACTTTCTACAATAACGTAAAGATTTTCCTTTAAATCTCAGATTTGCAAGTTCGAAAATATTTTATGTGCTAGTTGCAATATCCTCTCAGCCTCTCAGCCTATCAATTAAATTTATTGTAACTCCATTGTGAAACGATATATTGAATATGATCCATTGTTCTACATGTCAGTAAAAAAAAGTCACTGTAAAATAACAAAACTTAATGGCACCCAACAACAATAATAGAAATTTCTATTATTTCTTCTCATCAAACCTGAGACAAATAATTTAATTGTACGCTTTGTAAGTAAACAGTAGGCATTCACAATTATTTATGGGTCGGCATGAACGTGTGATATATACGAAGTGAAGACGTATTTATTGCCGACACGAGATATACAGGCTGTTTTCTTTGCTGCGTGGTTCTGTACACTGTTGTAATGTTTTACGGTTTAAGAGTATTTAATTTTGACTATACAATGTTTTATGCACGCGTATTTATTGAAATCGTCGGACAAAAACTTAAAAAAAAATAACTCGGTTTTCCACCGTCGCGTTAGCTCGTCAGTCGGGTGATCCCGATAAATACGTGTGTTGCATCATTTGGCATTATATATTATGTCTTCATAAAAGATACTGAAAAATAATTTATTAGTTTTTTACTTCATGTTCATAAGACAGTTGTGTGTTATACGTAAATACTGTAATCACGTGCATCATCTGTAAGACTGGAAATAGGCCTACATGGGCTATCCTTTTTCCTATTTTTGCCAATTAAAATCTGTAAGCCACTCTTAAGAGCTTTCATCACAGGTAGGCCTACGTAACACAAGGAAGAGTCTAAAAACGTCGCTACCTTACATAATCTGAAAAAGCTTTTAACAATCCTCATGGTTGCTGGGAATATACATATTATTCGTTAAAGCAGTTTAAGCTTAGGCTAACTGTAGGGAATTGTTACAAGCTGGTATGTTTCCAGTCTGACAACCAATAGATAGATAGATAGAATACTCTTTCTTGTACACCATAAGGAAAAACAATTTAGGTCAATACAAATCTCTTCCGACAACCTTTGGAAGGCATTGAATTATGGAAAAATTTGAAACAGGGTTGTTAATGGCGTACATTAAGATAAATATAATATATACTACGTAAAAAATATTGAGTATTCGGAACAAAAATACTGAACAAAGGCAGTAAAGTATTGGTCACCTATCAGTGTATAACCGTATCAACTGTTATTTAACCCCCATTGTTATTTTTATAGCTTGCGATTATAGCGGCAACAAGAATAGGTACATCATATTTTCTCTAAGCGGAGTCACCTTAGCTCATTCATCATCGGCCTAGCCTTTTCCCAACTATGTTGGGGTCGGCTAACAGTCTAATCGGTTTCAGCTGAGTACCAGTGTTTTACAAGGAGCGACTGCCTATCTGACCTCCTCAACCCAGTTACCTGGGCAACACGATACTCCTTGGTTAGACTGGTTGTCAGACTTTTCAAGCTTCTGACTACCTGTAACGACTATCAAAGATGTAGGAATAACAGCCGGGACTCACAATTTAACGTGCCTTCCGAAACACGGAGGAACTCGCTATGACACAGATGGTCACCCATCTACGGACCAACCGCGTCAAGCATAGTTTAACCTGTGAGCGTTTCGCTTATGCGGTTATAGCTTAGCTACGAGCTCCTCACCTTAGCTATAGGGTACAAAATTTTTTTAAGAAATAAAAAACATAAAAGCCTATTTTCAAAACCAATCGTTGTTTTAGTATTATCCTAAGTAACCCTAAAATAAACAAAAAAAACGTACATAAAGATGTCAAGGTGCGGTGTAAGACAAGTTGATGCATGTGTGGGGATTAATTCGTTTTTTGTATTTAGGGATGTATTACGAATGTCAGAGGATAAAAAAATAACACAATTTATTGATATACGGTACCTGAAGGCTTGGCTGTTGTGTAGGCTTATTTTCTTTGATTATTATATTTATAAAGGTTATTTTGTTCTGAAGAATGATTTTCATAATTAATTATGAGTATCGAAGATGTGAATTAACGTATTAAAGTTTCGATTGAATGGAAATTGTCCATCTGAAGCAATGCGAAACTTCCTTAAATACATTAATATCTCTTAAAACCATTCTTGCACCTGTCGTCTATAATAATCAGATCAGCTAAAGACTATTTCCTAGTGTAATCGATACAGTAAAGAAAAATAAAGCATTTTTTAATTTTTATACGTTTATTACCGTCGGACTCATAAAAAGGTAGAGATTTCTACACTGAACTTGGTTAGACTCACAACGCCATCTAGCGTCGAGTAGTGAAAATAAAACTCCTGAAGAACGAAGCGACGGTATTCAGAGGGAAGTATTTATGTCTGGATTTTGAGATGATAAAGCTCATAAATTGTATTTTCATTTTTCCTCATTTATCACCTCGTTCATTTACCTATTTTTAACTTATAATTGTTACGAAACTAATGCGTAAATAGAAAATTATGCTTCCGAGCTGCTATAATTTTTTTTATATTTTACTTCAAAAGTTTTCGACATATGTACAAGAGGCGATAGAATATGTGATGATCAATAAAATGTTAATATTACTTAATGTTCTGCATAAGAGGGATTATTTGTTTTAAAATATTTTGCGTCCAAAAAATTATGTTTTCTCTACAATTCAATAAGTAGATTAGATTTCAATTATAACAAAAGTAACAACTATTTATTTTAAACAAAATAATATCTGTATCCTTTTTTTTTAACATTCGTAGCGAGAGCTACGAGTTACGGTGCTACGGTGCTACGCCGAAATATACAGTGAGAGAAAAGTGATTGAAAAGTTCTCTTGTTGATATTTTGTTTAAACTGATAAAGAAATAGGTGATTAACCCAATTTTAATATTAATAAGTTATTTAATAGCGTTATAGAGTAAATATGAATAAAATAAAACATGTTCATTTACTTATTTAAAGCTTTTCTTTACTTAGAAAAACCATAACACAAAGCTTGCAAAATATATCAATCAAAAATTGAACCAATGTGTGTTACTTGGGACTGATTCATACATAGTAGTTGACGTTTTAAATAATAAAAATATTCTCACGGCTATATTACAACAGTTAAATAAGATTGCATGAGATAATCGTCAATCAAATGTTAAATCCAGTGCTGATATTAGTTTTCTTCTCCTAACTAAGGATTTTTAGACAAAAATAATAATCAAAGATAATAAAACACTAATTAAAATATATTTAGCTTAATACCTTCTTCAAACGTATTGAAAACGCTGATAAGAAATATTATCAGCTATGTAAATGAATGACGCACAGCAAACTTATAGCAAAGTCAGTTTCAGCTTGTCTTGTTGTCGTCAATAAGGCATTTGACAAAAAAAAAATAAGCAGTCCATCAGGTTGCCAAAATATTGAACTGTCTTTTTCATTTTATCACATGTTTAATAGTTAGGAATATTAAAGTCACTTAAGATTATGAAATGTATGGCAGTGTTAGTAACATCACTTGCTAGTAAAAACGAACTTGTAAGTGACGTCACACAATATTTTATTTCATCCTGTACAAATTTTGATTTCGTGAATCAGGAAAAAATACGTATCCAATAGTTTTTTTTAAACTATCCGACGGTCTAAACAATTGTTTTTGTCAAATAACCTATTACAATATTGACACTAACATGAAATTTAAGTCGTCACTTACACAAGTACCGTTCATGCATAAACTGTTCGTATCTATAATATTATACATGTTCTCGTTGGGCGTCGAAAGAGTGAGTCCGATTCCCAATATCGTGACTGCGCAGACTCGAACCGATAACAACCGATACGTGGATGGGCGTGGCGACCACTGAACATACCTACTGACACTGAACGTCCAGAGACACAGCCTCATATGTAGAATGTCATAATATAATCTTTTTTCGTAAATAAGTTAGGCAACTTGCGTCTTAAGAAAAGTGACATGTCTGCAATGGGTAATAGTGATTGAAATACTAATCAATGATGTTTCTTGTCATCGATAGTTAATATGATACATTTAAACTGTTATTTAAGACACTTAATGTAAAATAAAAATGTAAATATCCTTGTAGATATCTACAAGGGATGATAGTAAACTCTCAAATGTATCTAATTACACTGTTTTTCGATAAGTCACGTGACTTTTAAGTATCACCATTTGAGCAAATTATGAATAATATCACAATTAAGATTGGTAATGTCATTTACATATTATATCCGAGGCTATCTTATGAACTATTGTAAATCTCGTGAGAAATAAATATCTTCAACCCTAATTTAAAACCAATATAGTAATAAGGCCTATGAGCGACTAATAACCCTCCGCGCTGGTGTTATTTGCTATTATTTTTTATTTTGCAAATTCAACTATCATTTAAATACAAAAAAACACATTATAAAACAAATTTAAGTTTGTTAAACACAAAAAGACACCTTCTAAAACTTGCACAAAATCCCGACACTGAAGTCATAATGAAATTATAAAACAAAGTTATTAATATAAATAATGATCTAGAGGTGTCGCTGGCGGGTTAAAACGAAAATCCTGTTTCAGAAACAGCAAAGGAAGTAATATTTACGGCCTCGACTTTGTCTCATTTCGTAATGAGAGAGCCATGGGATGAAATCTACTTAAGGGGTTGAAAAAGCCCACATATTACCACCATTGGTTTTCATTAGTAATCCCTAGTATTGGAATAACAGATGATAATTGCTGCCTGCATTAGAATTGGGAGTAATTTTATTAATTATGGTTATTTATAATTTCGTTAAGGTGGCACGGGTAGGTGTTTATTAATTACTGTGAAAATGAGAGGGGTTATAAAAAGTGATATAGTATTTGATAAATCATTAATCAGTCACAAATAGCCGACTAGTATCGGTCATTTATCTTAATTATGACTACTGCAACACCGTTCGCTATATAGGACAAGAGATTTTGTGTGATTCACAAATTTATTCTTCATTTCTTGGTTGTATGTGATATATGAATTGAGTAATTATAAAGACGCAAATCTTTCAAACTCTTAAACGAATGTCGTATGTTTTAAAGAAAAATTTCATATTAAAAAATACATATTTTCTTATGGGATATTTGACTTAACTACACGCTACTGAATATATCTGCTTACTTTGACAACATTTTGACTATCTTGATAACTTCATTTACATTTTTAACTTTGATTGCTCTCTACAAATACTTAAGTATCCTCAAAGTAAGTCCAAATGAATCTCAGACAACATTCTATCATCAACAGGCGTGCATACATTACAGTATCGAGAGGTAGGCGTGGTGTATTGATAGATATCGATATATCGGAAACCACGCCCCGTCGAAAAAAATCTTCGATACGCGCATGCCCTTACTGATCGGTTCTCGTCTATAGAAACTTCATAATATAAGTGTAGAGACGAAGATATTGTGGCTCTTCTTATTGTCTGGTTTATGAATCCTTGGACTATAGAGGAATTTTATTTGATCTTATTTTATGGTTCCGTACCGATAGGGCAAAAACGGAAGCTAATTGCAGTTATGGTACACTGTATTTCGGTTCGTCCGTCACAAGACCGTATCTCAGGTATTGTGATAGCTATACTGTTGATTTTTTGATAGATGGTGTATTTTTAATACCGCTACAATAGCAAATAACTTGAACTTAATATTGAGGTAAAGCGACGATTGTTAGAGTCATCAATTTGTTGGTGAGTGACAAACATATATTTACTAGGTTCCCACAGTTGTTTGTCACGTAAGCGGTTTGTTTGCTCGTCGTACTGTGTTTGAAATTTTACTTATTATAAAATAAATTGAGACGAATTTATTCAAAGGTATCCTATTGTGCTTATTATAACGAAACGTAGTAGGTACTTTGTAATACGATCTGGGTAAACTTAATCAATTAATCTACAGCGAATTTTTTTGTAAAATCGTGGCGTTATTGTTAATAATTGTGCTGTTTTTGCCAAAATAAAAAATAAGTCAGTAGATATAACCATATATCCGTGCATATAAATTATACATGTTTACAACTGTCACAACACCCAAGTTAAGACTTTAAGCTTAAAATTTCAGGAGATTTAATTATTCTATAAATTGATTTTTGGTGTAAACATTAAATCACTTTATTACTCACATTTTGTGATAAAGAAACATCTTTTATACCTACTACATGTGTTATCAAAACAGGCTTTGTCTATACTAAACACATCACGTAAATAACGTAGATTTTTCCCTCTACCTTTCAATACGTTAACGTTCACGTTTTATTGGCAATCTTTCCTACCCTCCCGTACACGTATAGGCGTGTGTACGGGCGTGCCTTCCCGCCCTGGTTGGCTGATCGGAAACCAATCGATAACCAATAACCGCCTAACGCCCGCTTCCGGTCGATGCTGGGCGGGCGAGAAAAAATACGTAGTGCTTTTTTCACGGAAATAAGGTTGTATGTTTATGTAGGCTCGAATTTCCGGGTTTTATTGCTGTGCCATATCTAATATAGTGATGAGACAATCTTTAGCATGAAAAAATTAAATCCTTTCTAAACACACAAAAACCACTGAACATATTTTGACGAAACTTGGTACATAATCTAGATTTACACATGGGATAGTTTTTATTCCGATTTGTAGCAAGCGGGCTTGCGAGCACCAGCTTTTTACAATAATTATAATCGATCGGCCATTTTGGATTTTTGTAAAATATGAAATGTATTTTTTTAATGAAGCCACCCAATGACGTTTTTATTTTGTGACTTCACTTCACAAAGCTCGTCACGTAGAACTATGCCCTCAGCATTAATGTTCATTTGTCGGCTTATTATTATTGTCTCTTAGCAAAGAATTCTCTCAAAGGGTTAATTACTATGGACGAAAAATTGAATTAAGAGTTACCGCTAGAATATTGTGGATATGACTTCTTGAATATTATGAATGTATTTATAGATATACTAGCTGTTGCCCGCGACTTCGTATCCGTGGATAGAAGATGTTATGATTTATACCTACCCTGATTTTTCACATTTTCCATTGTATCTTCGCTCCTATTAGTTTCAGCGAGATGGCTTATAGCCTAAAGCCATCCTCGATGAATAGTCTATTCAACTCAAAAATAATTTTACAATTTGGTCCATTAGTTCCTGAGATTAGCGCGTTCAAACAAACAAACTCTTCAGCTTTATATATTAGTATATAGAATATAGACTTTTGGCTTTATTGAAAAGTAATATTAAAATTATCTTTAATAGAGACTATAATTACACCTTTTATAATAAATCAGGTATGATAAATACTAAATAGGTTGGTCAATGCAATGCCAAAACCTTTGTTATAAAGAAAGAGGTAAAACAGAGAATAAAGCTGTGTATCACTTGTGGTGTAAGAGTATTTCTACTAAAATACTTGTTACGTGAATATTGGTAAAAGCATTTACAAGTTATGGCGAAAAAACGACTATACATTATAATCGTTACTTGTGATAATACAAATTATGTCATGGCTGGATTTCAGCCAATGCAGCTAATGTTAATATTTTTTTTTACGTGGCTTCCAAAACTCAAGCAGTGATATTTACTTTTAAAACCCACACACCATAGGTAAATACCTTGGGATCGAACTCGAGACGTTTGACTTGTTAATCTTGCAGCCTTACAAACAGCATAGTTTAAATTACAGTCAATAATTTCCAACAGCAATTCCGTGTTTCGGAAGGCACGTTAAATTGTGAGTCCCGGCTGTTATTCCTACATCTGTGACAGTCGTTACAGGTAGTCAGAAGCTTGAAAAAGTCTGACAGCCAGTCTAACCAAGGGGTATCGTGTTGCCCAAGTAACTGGGTTAAGGAGGTCAGATAGGCAGTCGCTCCTTGTAAAACACTGGTGCTTAGCTGAAACCGGTTGGACTGGTAGCCGACCCCAACATAGTTGGGAAAAGGCTAGGCCAATGATGAATTTCCAACAGCAATTCACTGTCATAATAGTAAATTAAATAAATTCAAATCCACACAATACCAACGCTAGCCAATGGATAACACAATGAGACGGCGACAGATCGCGTCTCGGGCCAAAGAAAAAGCGAAAAAAAAAACTGCTGCCAGCAAGGAAATATCTTTCATCTTGTAATTATTTTTATCCTTTAAAAGAAAGATATAGAGTAAAAGATAAACACATAATCAGTTTGTCTAATTCATTGTGCTATTGTTCGCTTTGATTAGCGTTTTCTTTTAAATCTTATTGTTTTTGGCGTGGTTTTGACAGGTGACAAGTGACAAGCGGCCATCTTGATATGCCAGTTTTAATATTGGTGACGTAATTAGTGTTTTACAAGGCGTTTTTTTTTAATTTGCAGTTTTTTTATTTTACTTTTTTTTTGGGAACTTATAAGGTGTTATTGTAAATGTAAGGGGTTTGCAATAATAGTGGTTTTGTAGTGTTTTTTTATTACATTGTCTGGTTAATAAATTTTGATTTAAAGAGAAAGTTACACATTAATTCTTTGTTGATGTGTCATAGGAATCGTATAAGTTCATAGCATATAAGTTTTCAGAATAGAGGGATATTCTAATCCAGTCTAATTAGATCAAGTACAAAAAAGGCATTTTAACCTTCGCTGAAAAACAAAAAGCTTATCATAAAAAAAAAAAAACAAAATAGAAATCTCACAGCCAAGCATCAAAGACTGAAGTTTACAAATTAACACTTTAAAAAAAACCTCTTGTCCAAATATAGGGGTTGTGTTAATCCCGCCAGGTAGGTAAGGAAGGCCCGCATTAAACTTGTGTCCTACCCTTCCTTGCTCTGGTCATTATGGGACATAGATTAGGTAACTTACAGAGGGTCCCGTGCTTCTAGTTTGTATAAAGGTGAGAGGAAATCAAATTATTAACAAAACACTCTTTTTTTTATTTCAATATCGTACCAAAATTGATTATGAGTAAAATGATAACGTTCCCTTGTACGGGAGTAGGCCTGATCTCGTAGTGGGATAGTATAAAGGCTGGTATTATAAATAAGTAAAAAAACATATCACACAAAAAACGATTTATAGTATTTATTTAAGGTCTTTTTTATTTTCCTAGCTGTTTAGGCAGATATACATTTCAAGAAAAAAAAAACAATTATTAACTCATTTTTTTCCATTTATTCCTGGTCTTTTTACAAAAACACATTTCGCCAAATTATTACATTTGGCGAAATGTGTTTTGGCCTACCTACCTGAAAACATCCCATCTACACATTACTCTATAATCGAAGTAACCCCACCGGTCATCTTAATCAACCCCTCAAAGGACAATCGGTCCGCTTGACCCCCGGGGATCGGGACCAAAATCGCCGAACTAATTATTGTTATAAGCTATTATTAGTATATTAACAGAACTCAATTATTTATGTTTTCATTAGATACTGGGCTCAAATGTTTCTTATTGTTTTCGTGTATCGATAGGGTTGAGTTTGTTTGGGATTTTGTAGATTGAGATATTAATGTGTAATAGTTTGTATGGTAATTTTTGGGTTGTAGTTTTACCCGAATAGACCAGAGAAGTGATACGTTTTTTTAAGTATATTTCTTTGGTACGCTTTGCTTATAAGAGGTATGCGATAAAGAGTCCGAATGGAAACTGACACTGGGTATTTATTTATTCTCGTTTCATATTATTATCAAGTTTAGAAATTTTAATTATACGTCTTTATTATTTCGTTTATGATTAACTTATGAAATTACATACCACTGCCATTAAATTGAATAAATAAACATTTTAATATTATAAACATAGCGTCGTCTTTGCAAAAAATAATGCTTAATCCTCTAGTTCTTGACCCCAAAAACCCTTACCCAACTTCTCAATTTGGGGCGTTTTTCTTGTTTTCAAGTCTCTAGCTATTTCAGTTACAGCCTGATGATAGGACGGACAGGCTACGATACCTTTATAATAGGGTAGTGATTTTACCCTTTGTTTACGAAAGAAAAAAAAACTTCTTATGAATAGAATAGATTCTAGGCTCACAAGATTAGATGTAGAATATATATGAACACATACACAACATATCCTTAATAAAGACAATTGTATTCGTACCCTCTAAGATTTTATCCGCACACATATTCTTGTGAACGTACAGTACTTAAGGGCAGACTTAATGGTTATTCTGTCCCGACTTCGCTCCGATCGTTGTGCGTCGATTTGTGTACTGCCTACAATTACTACAATCGTTTAAGGAGACCAAGTGTGTGTATACATTTGGTAAAGATAGAGTCAGGGTCGTAGGTTAGTAAATTTGTTGTAGCTATGTTTTATTGAGATTTTTGCACATATTTTTGCAATCGCGTGTATTTTCATGTGCTTATGTAGTATGTTTGAGACATACTACATAAGCACATGAAAGAAACTTAAAAAATGCGATTATAATTACCCCTTGCCTATTTCCTTTTCAGTGCATATATAAGTTCAACGCATTAGTAACATGTCTAGGTTATGTCAATAAGTATCCTTCACTACAAATCCAGCCCAAAAATAAATACTGTTTTCTTAATAATATTGTTCTACGCAAAAGCATGAGAAGAGTTTATTAAAATTTCGTTGTGAACATTACTACAATTATTTTATGATTTTTAGCAAGAAAAAAACAAAACACACCAAAAACTCTCTTTCCACTTACTACAAAATATATTTTAATTAATAATAATCACTTCAGATGTACACATAATACACAGATTTGCTCATAGTCTGAACGTAGTTAATGAGCAAGCTCTCGTAAAGCAAAGGGTGACCCTCGACTAAGGTCCGCGCCGATATCTTTACGATATCCGACCTCTGATGAACTGACCCACTAGGGGCGGATCCTGGACACTAGTTATTGTGTTACATTAAACTGGCCATACTAAAATTTATAAATGTGAAATATAATCTGTCTGTCTGTCAGGCTGTTATAATTAATTCGATAATAGAGGTAGAAATGTATACCTAGTAATTAATATTCTTTAAATCCTTTGCTTAAACTATTACCAATATATTTCGTTTTGAAATAATATATTCACATATTATTCTGTTAATCGAATCGTCTCAAAGTTAGGATTGAAACGCCAGGAATAACTTAAGATTGAGAAAAAAACAGTTTTAATACTTTACTTGCACTTCAAAAATTAAATTATAAAAATTGTGAAGCAAAATATTTTCTTATATAGGTACTTCTAAAACAGACCTATGTTAACGATTTTTTCTTTTGCTATTGTAATATGAGTGTTATGCCTAAATGGCATAAAACTCATAAACTTGATAATAATATGAAACGAGAATGATAAATAAATACCCAGTGTCAGTTACCATTCGGACTCTTTATCGCATACCTCTTATAAGCAAAGCGTACCAAAGAAATATACTCAAAAAAACGTATCACTTCTCTGGTCTATTCGGGTAAAACTACAACCCAAAAATTACCATACAAACTATTACACATTAATATCTCAATCTACAAAACCCCAAACAAACTCAACTATTACTCAAAATATTTTCTTATATAGGTACCTCTAAAACAGACCTATGTTAACGATTTATTCTTTTGCTATTGTAATATGAGTGTTATGCCTAAATGGCATAAAACTCATATTACAATAGCAAATTATGACTTACTATCCTGGCAAGTGAAAACCCATCTCCTTAATTACTTCAACAACTTATCGATAATGATCTCGTATAATTACTAGTAGTAATAAACTTCTCGGTCTTCAAGTCCGACCCTGGCCGGCCAATGGGCCGTACGCGACCGAATTTAATTGCTATTCGGCAAACTGGCCAGTCTGGACGAGTGGAAACTGTTTAATGCCGAAACTAGCCAGTGTGGACCGCCCCTTTATCGCTGCGACAGTATAGTGTGGATTGGGCTTTGTATTAAAATTATAGGCGGTAGTAATTAGAGTATTTGACAAATAAGCTGTTATTAAGGCTCATAGATTTGCAAAAAAATAATGCATGCGTATTTTTTCAACATAAAATGAAGGGGATAAAGTAATTAAAAATTTAAGCATGTATAAGTAAGTAATATTACTATCCCCCACTACCATACCTTTGTTATTTTACACATTTTTTATTTATTTTCAATGATGTTAGGAAATGAAAGATACTTATTTAATATTTTTTGGAAATATGTCTGACGGACAAAATAAATTTACATTAGATCCAATCAAATACCCTATTGTTCTTTAACATTCAGCTATACTAAATGTTAAAGAATAATCAAGATCATATTTGACCTATGAGTATTTTAAAACGAGCTTATTTTTTAAAATCCTTTGTTTTTGGTAAGTAAAGAATAAAAAGACAAAATTCGAGATATTTGAATGAAAAATCTTAAAAGGCTAGAGTGAATAAGTAAGAATATTTTACTAAATTACAACTGTAAGGTTTTATTTATTTTTAATACGAATTATAAAGATTGAAAGTTGTTAATTTGACTACTTTCCGATGACGGAACGTTTTGTTGCATGTTGGCGGGTCGACTGATTTTCGGGCGGGAATGATGTTATTTTTGAATAGTGCAGAGAGTTGTTAAAAGTACTGTTGATTAATATCACCTAGGTGTTATAACTTGTGTAAAACAATATCGATTGGAAAAATAAACAGTGTAATTTAAGAACAGTGTGGAGTTTGATTCGATATAACCTGTTATGCAACATAGAAGGCAATTAAATACTTGGACTACTAATAAAGACAAAATTGTCTCGCTTTTTATCTACAACAGTCAATCAAATCGACGGTCGTATCCTCCCAAAACCAACACATGTGTCCAGCTATTACAAACACGGAATTACAGTGGGAACAAATAAGTCTTGCGGAGGGTCGCAGGTTCGATCACCGTTTGTGTAGTGACTTTTGATTGCCGTGGTTTAATGGGTGTTCGTATGTAGCTAGCCCCTTTACTGTCAACCCTGATGGATAGGTCTGATGGGAAGAAATAAAAGGAAGTACCTAATATTATTTGAAGGCCAGATGAGAGAGATATTTAATCAGATATTTTGGTTTTCGTCTTAAGGATTAAGTATATTCATCACATAGGCACTTCTTCAGTAATTTTTTTACAATAATTCGGCAGTTTTAAAAAGTCTTTTTATTATTGAACGCTACAAATCAAGACCTGTGTATATAATAATAATTTATTTATCTGAATGACTAAAGCTGCTAGTGGAAATGCTACGCAGCAAAAGATGCGTTTTTTAAGAGCTAAAATAATTCGCGTCATTATAAGAAATCTGAGTTACATAACAAAACACCTTACTCACTACTCATTTTGGTTTCAACGAATCATTGTTATTCTTATTCACAAAACAGTTAATATCTTTAGTATTTACAGTGATAATTGAATGACAGTGTTATAGTGACAATTATTTAACCCAAGAGGTCTTCAAAGAATCTTCCAACTAATGCAATCATAGCTTAAAAACCAAAACAAAAAAAATGCATTACAGACAACCAGCAATAATTATGCATTTATTATCGAAACCCATCCAATTTGGGGACGTTAATCAACAATTCAACACAAAGAGATCCAAATAAAAAGGGGTTGTTTGTTAAATCAAGTCTTACAGATAAAAAAGACAATCACTGGCATCCCCTTTGTCCCTTTATTTTTTCTTAATTTCAAGTTGATCCCAATCAGAAGTAAATTATAATGGTGAGTTCGCTAGAAGAATGTTCCCTTGTATTGTCTCTCAGCTTGCTTTTTTCTTTGGTCTTTGAAATCATTGGGAAGTTTATAGAGCCGAAAAACCGATGGTAGAAAGTTTTGTGTCCCTTTTCTCAAAATTATTGTTAAGTTATCGATGTCCAACTTTAGTTAATATTGTTTTAAAAAGGTGTTAATATATAGCGTTTTAGTACAGCAAAAAGTACAATTTTTTTTTTAAACAAGAAGTTTCTACCCATATAACCGAATATGTCATTCGGTTCCGTGACAAGGAAATAATGATTTTTCCAAAGTGAATTTAGATTTTAAGAGATTCTTTTATATGAAACGTAATGATTGTTACCTGAAACTAGACCTGTTCTAATAACGCAATAGTTACTCACCTCCATAAGAAAATGACACACAAAAACCGACAAAAACACACCAAAACCGTCTCTTAAAAAATAAATAAATATCAAACAAGAATACGCCGCGACTTCGTTTCCGCGCTCGAAGTTAAATTAACTTTTTTTTCGGCTTTTTGTTTATCGGCAGGCATCTTAACCCTTCCCTGCTATATCGGCAACAAAATTGTCAAAGATGAGAGCAAACGTCGGCCGAAAATTGAATCTGTTATCGAGATGCCAATTTAGGGTTAACGATTCGATTAAAGTGAAAAAACTGTTGTTTTTTTTTTAATATTGCAGCTGTAATATTGAAGTAGGAAACAAGATGGCGGTCGTTTTGGAGAGATCTTCCGTACTTTGGTTTTGTTAGATGATGTTTCTTGGTTGAAGCTTTTATTGTTTTTTATAATGAAGATTTTTTAGTGATAACTTAATAATTGGCGACAGTAATCAGAGCAATGATAGTATTTGACTTTTTTCTTTTTATTTCCCTCTTTTTTTATAGTTGACAGTAAAAATTGGATATAAAACTTAATAGTATATACACCAGTAAATCGAATGTTAGTTTTATCTCAAGACAATGTACTCAAATAATTAAATAAATTATTACTAATACTAACATTTGTATGACATACATTACTACAAAAAAATACCTTGCAAAGATAACTCTACCTAATCATACATTTCACACAAAACCACAAATTCAAGCTGCATAAAAATCCGCCATTTTGAAACCATAGACAAAACGCTCTCGTATTAATTAGCTGTGACATGAGTGACACTTTACTTGTAGAGTCAACTAACGCATACTGTTTAGAGGATCTACTGCCGACTCTCGTAGTAATATTATTTTCGTGGAAGGGTGACAGCGCTATATACAATGTAGAGCGCCGTCTCTCTCTTACGATTGCTGTAATATTCGTTAAAAGTATGGTGGTATGCTTTGTGGTATTCTGTTATATTCGCTAATTGAAGTGTTCTAGATCACTGAGTTATAATTTGTGGAGTTTTAACTGTATGTAAAAAATGCTAGTTGACTATATTACTTGTGTTTTAAAATAGCAATAGGGATTGGTAGCATAAATTGTACAATAATTGCAAGTTGTTGCTAATATATGTCGCAATAATTTTGATGTAGAATGCTTATGGTAGCTAATTTTTTTTTGATATGTCAGAAAAATCCTCACGAGTCTTACTTATGAATGTTGTGTCGAATAATTGTTGGTTATTCCTAAGTAATTGGCAATTCGATATAAAACTGAAATGTGAACATCAAATTGGTTATAAAAAAACTTAACAATAAACCATTTTCGGATTAACAATCAAAACAACTCGCTTATCAAATCAAATCAGCATAACAATATCTAAAATCCAAAACCCAACCTCTTATTTAAATCCCACGAAGAAACAGAAATAGGAACAATGATAAAATTCAAAATTTGTCACGAAAAATTATACAGAAACATTTTGCCCTTAAAATACTGGCTTATTACTCAAAAACGCCGATCCCCGATCCCAGTTTTTGGTGAACGTCAACTATTCGACCGCGGAGCGTCTTATCCGTTGAGTATTTGAATAATTTTTACATTTAAAATCATTCCCTACGACAACATCCAAAGGGTAACCTCTCAGAATCGCGACCATTGCCGCAAGATAAGGAGAAAACTCGATGATCCGGCTTCGTTTGTAAGTGAACAGCGATTTGGTATTAAATGTCTCAGAATAATTGGAAAACTTAGAAAACCAAATGCAACAATGGGATAAACGCGGAAATAAATTGGAAAGCAATGAGTCTGTTTATTGAATCATTCAAAAAAATATTTATTTAAAATGTGTTAGTTGCATAAAACGGAAACAAGAAATAAAATATTTGAAAAAAAACTTGATTATCTTGATCTTTTATTGAAACTCAGGCCTTAAATTAAAAAATTCTCAAATTGTAAGTATAATACTATCATCTTTCATCAGAATGATTCATTATTTATTTATTTATTTAACAGTGAGCCAATTAAGTGATATTAAGTGATGCAACAGTTTAGTCACGAGTATTGCCCGATTAGTTTCGGAACATAACAGAGTTCTTAAACGGCAATCGCGATAAATATGCGGGAGTATATCGTTGCAACTTAATATTTTTCACGTAGTTCAAAGTTCTACATTATTAGCACATAAATTGTTTGTAAATGTTTAACCTGTAACCCGCTACCGCTCGTCCCTCAAACCGCTTTACAAATAAATTCCGAGTGATTCTTTTAATACGGATTTTAAGCAGATTTTCTGTAGAATAAGTAAAAACGAATCCGTCACTCCTGCTAAAGGTTTAACTCAGCTCCGTGAATATTTATAAGTTTTTCTATTATTTTATATTAAGCGTCTTCGGGGATTTGAACGGCTTTTATTTTAATCACTCTATAGATAAATTTTAATTTCACTTATTTAAATAAGCCTCTTTCGAGAATATTTCTATTTGTTTAATGTAATTTGATTTTTATATTTACATTAAATTATGTGACTTTTGATAGTGAGTGCTTATTTAAAGTTTTTTTAGTTAATATTATTTCTTAAATAGTCTGAAAGAAAAAGCAAGAGTTTGTGAAAAATATCTATATATCTATATATGTAATGGTTTGATTGATTTATCACAATTGCGCTCAACTACGAAGCAATTTCTTAAAACCGACCATGATTTGACACCTTAATATCATTATTTTTCCATATAATTCCTCAATTCACCACCAAAACTACAATCATTAATTTATTACATACTTTTCAATAACACAGTAAGAAAAAACATAAAAGAAAAGATTGACAAGGATCAGTCTTAATTCATTACGTAACCAAAAACCAAAAACTACACGTTCTGCTTCCAAAATAATAATAAAAACTACTACTACTTACTGGTCTTAATTTCAGTCTGAAACCACCTAGAAACATAATCCTGTGTCCTAACATATTCAGTAGTTCTGCCTACACCGCGATGTACTAGTATCGTCATGAACAAGATAATGTTAGCGCACTATTTAGTGTCACTCCGCGAAAGCCTTTTAATAACAAATGAACTTAAAATTGGCACTTGTCAAATGATATTATTAGGGACGTTGCTAGAGTGGGGAATACCGGTTTTTGTTTCAGTGTGACGGCACTGCTTTTAAACTAGTTAACTTGTGGTATACTCGTATTCTGCTATAAAAAGGTTGTTTTTGTTTTTATGAAGGATACAAATAAAAGCATTGATCAATTAAATTACATGGTAATAATATACTTGTTTATTTCAGGTTTGCACCCTTATTTCTATATGTGACATATAATTTCAAAACTGAATATGCATTTATTATTATATTCTTAATATTGAGCAGACAGTGGGCAACCTAAAAATAGAGTAGGTAATGAGAAATGAAGTAATTAAGATTCTTTAAACACAATATAGGAATAAAAGTTGTATTAGATTAAAAACTTTGCAAGTAGCTTATGGTCATCTAAGAAAGTTTTAATCCATTATTTCTTTAACACACAAAAAATCGCAATACGGATGATGACAATTTTTTTTCCAGTGTCCGTCTTGTAGTTTTTTGTATAATAATGGATACGTATTTTTTAATTTGTCCCGCAAACATAAATTGACCAAATTATAGTGAATGAAACTTACGCGTGACGTCACGATTGAGTATAAATTTTACTCTATCGTGATGTCACAAGCCCCTTCTCCTAAACTTTAAAGCAGTTAATTTTTGTCAATTCTAGTTTATCTGAAAAAGCAAAAAAAAAAACGTGTCTCATACTTTTCAATTATCTAACTGAGGGACTAATGATATATTTTCTTTTTATACCCAGTCATCATCCCTATTGAATTTACAAACAAAAAAACAAATGATTGCACCCTCAAAAATAGCACCTGAAAGTCGGTATCAACAGCTCTACAACAAGCTACTATAACGGTCCTAATGTTAAATAATGGCAGTGCGTTTGATTACGTTCAGTACGACGCGTACAACGACAGCTACGCGTTTTACAGGTGACTGTAGTTTTGTTTCAGCGATCCAGCATCCATGCTGTGGAAACTGCCTTATCAGCACATGTTTGATGAGTAAATTACATATGATGATACTGGGAGTTACTTTGAAAACGTTTGATTGGCTATTGGTTACAAGTCTTGCAAAGGACTTATTGTTAATTTTAATTTAGTTGCATTTTTTACACTACCTGGAGAATAAAAAATGTTTTTTAGTGTCTCGTATTTATTCTAATCCAGAAGTTGTTTTTTTTAATTTGCTCAATCGTTTTTCAACATTTTATTTGAATTCGTCAACCGTTTTCTGCAAACGAGTTGTTTTTTTTATTTTAAAGGTTATCAATTATTATTAACAGAGATAAATATGCAATTGAAAGAAAATCCTTTGGAGACAAATTCGAAGTGTTTGTCAGTTCACGACACACGACTGTAGCTTAGTGGGTAAAGTGTCTGGCGCAGGATCCGCAGGTTTGAATGCGATCTTAGTTTTTATTTGTAGTATTTGTATTTAATTTCAAATGTTATCTTGCTTACAGCGCTTTAAAAATATATCACTCGTTAATACCGACACAAAAATCAGTAAATTACCAAAGAGCTGATTAAAATAAAACTTATCAACTCAATGAATACATAATCACTTATTTCCTTAAGAGCCACAATAAATCAAGTGTTACCATCAAAGTATCAACAATTATAATTATACACGGCGACGTGACGCGCCGTAATGCGTTACAGTGTTTTGAAAATTTGATAACTTTACAAATTCGTAGGTTTGGAGCACACGTTGGGGAAATCTCGGGGACTCATTATTGTTTCTAGCAAACCCGGGGAGGATGCGTTGACGAAACACTAATGCCACCTTTTCAGTTCAGATTTGAGAATATTTGGATGTGGTAGTTTGAGAGTGGGATTTTTGAGATGAAATATTACGTGGATGATTTTATTTTGTGTTGATGTTATGTGAATTGTTTGGCATTTTGTGTAAATACTTTGGTTTTGTTTAATATTTAGTAAGTTAATTGAAAAAAAAACATAAGATACGCATTATTTGTTCATTTAAAAACATGTTGGCAAAAAAAATAGTATTCAAAAAGCTCTACATCAGACTTTTCTTTTCTACTGCTTTGAACATTCTAAACATTAATTTTATTTCATATTAAAATAATTAAACTCGCCTTAGAATCACTTCACATTCTAAAAAAGATACCAAATAAGGAACAGACAACACAATCAGGAAACACCTCTACGCCGTAGCGCCCGTAGCCTAATTCGTAGCTCGTAGCAAGAACGTAGCGAGTGGTCGAGTTAGGAACGGGATAGCCCTTAAGTGCCAAGTTCCAGATGGATTTTTGCTGTAACCGACTTTGTCTAATTGTGTTATGTTATTGAGAGAATATGTGTCAGCCTTCCACGAGTGGCTTTAGGGATATTTAAATTCATTAGGCGGACTTCTTATTGTGGTAATGGGGCATTATTGGACCCAGGACAGATGACATCTAAAAGGCCTAGAAGCGAGTTAGATAATAATTATATGGCTGTTACTAATGTTGATGTTGTTTGCTCGAGTTTTGACTAAGAGGAAAGTGAATATCACATAGTTTTGTAAATATTTTAATTAATTAAGTCTGAATTTTCTAAACTCAAATTAGTTTACTTAAACTGTGTCTCTATGTTAATAGGCTGACTGTTGTTTTTACTACATATAATTTGTATTTAACTTCAGATAGAACAGAATTGATTACGTACTAATTAATTCATTGATAATAAGTATTAAATATCACGTATTGTCGTAGTAACCGCGTATTACCTATCATTACTACTATTTTTGTTATGATTATACTGAACTAACAACAAATACTCATTTAAAATATCACCGGAACAAAAACTTTAAATTACACAATTACCAAACTTCGAACCCCACTTACAGACAGACAGACAAACGGGCACAGGTACAGTCAGCGGCACAAGTGTTGGTAATAGCGTCATGTATCAATTCAGTCATCAACAGTTAACAAAAAAGTTTATCAAAGTAACATTAACTGCTTAACTCGGCTACTTTGTTTAACTTGTCATCGCTGAGTTTATTTAAGGCGTTTTAAGGGGACTGTACATTTATTACTAAGTTTAAATTCAGAAAAATACAGTAGGTTTTTTTCATCATTCATTCCTTTGATAAATTAATCTTTTAATAATTATTTTTGGTAATTTTATTTTAGGACTATTGTATATTGCACAACTAAAATCATGATAATAGTCTAGTTAAGTATCGTCACTCGAAAATAATTAAATTATACTGAAAAAATACACACAAAAGAACAATGATCAATGCTTATAACAAAATAAAATGTTGCTAGGTGCTGCTTATGTCTTCAGAAATCTCTACCATGACATTGTAACTTAGTAAAGATACGTACTTTACGTTTTTAGGCTAAATATTTATACGTGTCTAATTAACCATAGTTTGAATTTATTTAGTTATTGAAGTGTATAGTGACAATGGATGAATCAATGGAGGAATGGTGTAGTGACACCATTACTCCACAGTCTAATCAAGTGTAAACTCCCTCTAACAGGTTATGCTAATAAAATGATATTGTTTTCTTTAGAAAGTGCTATTAATTAAGGAGTATGGCAGTCGCATTTTATTAATCCCACCAAAGTCGGGAAGACCTATTAATGTCAAAAACTTCAGCTCTTTGCAAGACACAACGTGTTGCCATCGCAATAAAATACAATATTATTTATCTAAGATAATAATTCACAATTTTTATGGCGATTCTTGAGAAGTTTTGCTGTTTTTTTAATGTGAGTAATGTTTGAAAGTTGGTGTTAATGTTTCGAGGTGTTTGTAATGCAATTGGCTTTGTTTATTAATGTGTCTTTTTATTGTTTTGAATGTTTGTGATTTGCGCTTCAAGTGACGTTTTTTTTATATTATTTTTTGTTTGTATTTGCTGAAAAGACTTAAATCTTTTTTACAGATAAAAAATCTTTAGGTTCTTTTATACTTTTGACGTTATATATTGTTATGTGATAAAAGCTATTTATGTATTATTGATCAAACCAAACTTCTTTTCTATGTTTGGAGACAATAGTTATGAGTATTGAATTTACAAGCAGCCAAGTGGTTATTGGCCCTGACTATTATAACGGAGATCGTTGGTTCAATTTTCACCCAGGACAAATGATTGTATTTCACTAAACTTTTGACATCAAAAATGTGTACAATAACAAATATCAAAATCATGTTCTATCAAAGACACTGTCACCAATAAATTCAAAACTCAAAACCTCAAGAAACAAGACAACAAAACAAAATTAAAATTCACAATAAAATTAAACAACGGACGTATCTTAGTCTCAAATTAACAAAATCAAAGTTAGACGTTAATATAACTATAATTTCAAATTAACATAAAACAACACTCAGCATTCTCTGCGACGCCATTTTGGAGTTTATTTGAAGATATCAAGCGATAACTTGTTAAAATATAAATAAAATGACAATAGAATAATTACCCGGGGCAAACAGTTGAGGGGGAGAGTAGCAACCCTTTTCTTTGAGCTGTTTTCCAACTGTTGTGCACTGTGTTTTTGTGTGTTAGTTTGGAGTATGTTTGGCGTTTTTTTAAGTTGATTTTTTATTTTTAGTTTGTCTTAGATCATTGAAGAGCAACATAAGTAGACAGGAATTTAATTTAATAATGGAAACACACGGCTAGAGCACTTAGGAAGCGGTGAAGGTGAGTGCTATTTTGTAGCCTAGTTTGAATAAATGGATTTTGATTTTGAAGTTGAAGAGAAAAAAAATGTAATAAGTAGTAATAATTGATTCTGTTGAGTTTGTAAATTATATTGCCTGAATAAAACCTTTATGTTAAAGGTATAAAGTTCAATATTCTTGGGCATTGTTACCGATCAAAGTGCAGTCCACTCATACATAGTTCCTCAACTTTCCAAGATACATTTCATTCAAAACTCCACTTTATACAATCAGTTTAAGATTGATTTTCCAATGTGTATTAGTTAGGGTTCCTTAGGGTGGCAATAAAGTCTTGTTATGCAAATAATTATACGGCGGTATCTTCTTATAATCAATAGTTTAATATCTGAAGATACCCCGTCGTGGTTATTGCGAGGTTCATTCAAATTGTACTGATAAGCATTTTATAGTAGTCTGTTATTGGAATTTTCGTAAATAAGTGTGTTTTGACAGAGAAATATATTGCAACGCCTTTGTCAAAAGTGTGTGTTAAATTAGAAAATAAAAAATACATAATTAGCTTGTCAAACGTAATGTAAAAATAGTTTTACTCGTTTAAGGTACTATTACATGTTAAAAATATCTACGTTTTCATATAACTAAGATTTTCACAAAGATTAAAAAATAACTTTGAAAACACAAACCAAGTAACAATACGAGAAAAAACTATTACAAAAATAAGAAACTATTCATCATAATATAAAGTAAATAAACAATTATTTGCAATACAAGTTTTAGGTACAAGAAGATGCTGCAGTATTTGAATTAGATCCTACATGTTTCACCGTTTTGATATGTATACAAACCATCATTTAGCAAGACAAAAAGCATCTTAGTCTTGCACTCAAATTTATTAAACAACTTCTATATTATAACCATATTTGTTTGGCATACTAAAACCATCCCATACTTCCTCTTCACAAAAAATCATTATCGACCCCTGATGAAAATAAAACCTGAACTTTTCCCTTACAACAGTGGCTGCACATCAAAGTATCAACAAAACAAAACAAGGCAATGAATGAACGTCAAGTATCCATGTCATTCCAATGGTCATAATACTGAGCTGGTCATTCCGCGGCTTTCATCGCTGGACAAATGTTGACCGACTCTGAGTGAATACCAATGGTGGAGCGTTTGGGTGGGAGAGTGCACTTGACTGGACTAGGGTCGTGAGAACTGGCATGAGTGATGATGAGAAGAAATTATTATCGATTTAAATTGACTGTGATTTGCTATTAACATTAAGGTACAAAACGTAAGCAGAATAGTGTTTTGCTCACCATTCGGTATTTTCTCTAGAGGACGAAATTTCTAAAAAATAATATAAAACTACTGCTACGGAAACAAAAATATACTTGTTTTTGAACTTCACTGACTAGTCGAACAATGAGCACGTACATATCTATAAATTACAAAATTAAATTAAGAATCGATTTTGTGAAAATAGCTGAACTTTTGTATCGCTTTGTCATTGTGTCAAATGACATGTGGTTATTATTAAATATGCTTTTGAACTATAATAAAAAAATACTTGTTGTTAAAAGGCATATTTTCTAAACAATTATATCAGACACTCACTTCTAACTCTCCCATTCAAACGAGGCACCGCCGTGCCGCGCATGTAATGATGTCCTATTGACTTGCGCCGGTCCGAGCATTGAAAGAAACGTCTTCCGGTCAGTGTAAACACAGCCTAATAGGCCGCATTCATACGATTCAAAGGCACGATTGCGAGTTTCGGTATCACAGGAAAAGCCTTAGTAAGAGTGGACACCGTTTAACATGTGTATTTGGTTTTACTTTATTCTTGACACAATTAAGAAGTCTATGAGAAAAAAGAATAATGAGGCATAATATAGAGATTTCAGAATCGATATTATGGGGCTCTTTTAAAGCATTATAAACATATTTTGATATTTCGTAGAGTTATCACGATGTAGAGCAAGAAGAAAGAAATTGCGGACTGAAAACAACCACCGCACTTATAACTTAATTCTTGTGTCGTGTTTAAAAACATTGTATGCACAGGGCACCCAGACTCAGAATAAACGTTCGTGTATCACATAAATGCTTGTCCTAAGCAGAAATTAGGTGAGGCGTGGTAAATTGATGATAGCGACCTCTGATTTGTGCATAAATTATTCACGTATCTGTCTGTGCTTTGATTTATAATTTCTGTAATTTGGTCGGTATTTAAATTAGTTACATTCGTTTTTTTATTAAGTTATTTTATAGTTTTAGAAAAAACATAAAACCGTACATTTTAGTTTGCCTAAAACATTCTTAATTTAATGATAATGAGACAATAACTTAAATAAAAAATCTTCACAGAAACCTTGCAACGTGATTTGCTTTACAAATGCTCTGACCAATAGCCTTCATCCAAGCTCTGTAATACCAACTTTGTATCACATAGCCTACATCCCACAAACAAACACAAACATTTATCTCTCCTGTCCAATATAGTGGCGCAACAGTTGCCCAACTAACTTGGAAGGCAGTTTCAATATTTGCCTTCCACAATGCTTATCGAAAGTTTTCCGTACATCGCAGTAATATGAAGCTTCGTATTGACTCCAAGTTACATTGGTCTCATATTGAGCAAGTTGTGAACGGGTCTGTTTAGTTGCTTAGATATTATTGTCTTGAGTCCTTGTTTTTAGTTTTGAGAGATTATTGGATGTAGAGTTGAAGTGTCGGATTGTAGCGTAAAGTGAGGGCCTAAACCAAGTGGATTGATATTGGGAGTTGATTGATTGATTTGTGATAGGGTGCAAGCTCTACATATTTTGATACATGGTAAAGGGTCCATTAGCTAAAATAAAAATTGGAATCGATGGAGGGTTTTTACTGCCATTTTTTCAGGAATGTGAGATGGAATTAGTGTCGACGTTCTAAAATCCCTACTTAGTGGTCTGATTTGTGTAAAGAAGAAGTATGCTTGCAAAAGTTGTTAGATACTTAATTTATATGATTCTAAGTTCTCCTATTTTTTCTTTGTTTTGGAAAATTTAGAAAATTACAGACAGAAACAGTTTTTTACTGTTGGTCAGAATAGATAATTTCAGTCAAATTTCTCAGAAGATTTAATTCAAAATGCCATAACAAGAACACTAAGAACTTAAAGAAACACCCCATAGTCCACCAACCCTAACTCGCCACAGATTTCCATACCAGCATAACCCTCCGCGTGTCCAAACAGGCGAATCATACATAATCCCTAATTAGCCGGTACTACAAACTTTCTTGGCACACCCCTGGATTGATTAGAGATCAAACAATAACCCTTGAGGCAGCCCTGTGAGCAACTATGTCCAAGTTGTACATTTTGAGTTTTGGTTGTAAAGTGGCCATGGTTTAGGCGGATCTCATAATTGGATTGGTTTGATTTTAATACAAGAGAAATAATGTGCAGCATTTTAACTTTTTGAAATTCGATCATCCCCGTACTTGAGTCTTTTAGTTTTATTGAAATTTAGAAACGAGGAGGCCGGTCACCAGGATTCCAAGATTGACATTAAAAAACAATCTATAGAGGTTGCTGGTTTCACAAAAAATCCCTAAACAAAGTTCAATGAGCAGCAAGGGCAAATCCAACCAGTCCCAATTAAACCAGCCAGTTTGCACCCTCGGAGATTCACAAAAGAATTGAACGTATCGTAAAGGCCATCTTTCATATGTTCAAAACGGGATTTTCCCACGACCACCTGAATCATGCCTCCACTACATCAAGACAGGTCCAAAGGTGGAATATTTGCCGAACAAGTTCCTGACCGCTGTTGACACTAGCGATTTGTGCTCCACCATTTCTCAACACGTTAGTTCGAGTTATTAACACAATCTAATTGATGTTTGTCTGCTAGCCGCGGCTGCAGGTGTAACACAGTTATGGAGATGTGGTTGGAACTAATTATTATGTAATTAGCAAGGACTCTACAAATGTAGAGTCTGTGAAATTTTGCGTTTTGAATGACAGTCGTTAGCTTCATGTTAGGTTGGTATCCGCAGTTACGTATATCTTGACAGCCTGTTTTTAATGTTAATATTAAATATCTTATAACTCATTTTGTTAAAGCTACAAGTAAATGATACAAAAATTCGTACAGCCTTTGCTGAAAACTATTTAAGCAATATATTATGACAATTACTACAATTTACTTTGATTTTATTGAAATATCTAAAAGGTTATTAAAGTTTTAAGTATGTATGACTAGGAACCAAATTCGTAACCCAAACTAAGGACTTTAATTCCGGAGATTAGTTTTCAGGACTTACAGTCCATTTCATAAATCTTTATATCACTCTACAGAGAAACAAATTCACCAAAAATATAACAACATCAAAAATAAACCAATAATCCAGTTCATTGCCTAATAACACATAGTAATCAAACAAAAAGCTCGTATAAAAATGGCTGGCACAGAATCGCGCGTTCTATCAAAATCATTAAAGTTAACGCGAGGACAGTCGCGCTCATATTTCGATGGATACGCCCAAATTTCCATCAAATATATAATACTGTCTAAGGCATAAGAGGTTAGCGAGAACATGAAGTATGTACCTTATGGCCTTTCATTTAACGTGGACCAGTGGCTCTACCAGCAATTTTAAAAGACAATATTACTGTTGTCTCTCCTTTTCTTAACCGCAACACCGTATTTGCTCTGTCTCAAAGATGTATTAGTAGACCCCTTGTTCCAACAATGGATTCAACGTGCAGTTCCAACGATTATCTTTCTGCATTCATAACTATTGAAGTGGATACCAGTTCAATACTTTGTTTTGTGCATATGTACATACAAAAAGTACATTTTGGTCTCAAGGGACCAATAACAACACATTTACCGTCGCGAGTTTGATTCCTGCGTAGAACATGAATTTGTGTGATCCACGAATGCTTATCCTGAGTCTAGGTGCATGTGACTTAAATGTTCGTGAAAGCTTCTGCGACTAAAAGATTAAATTCCTTAATGTAGGTGTCTACTTTTACAAAAATATAACTGAAGTCTTTGAAAGATTGTTCTAAACAATTATTCAACAAACAATAACACACATTCTTACGTTTATACTCATCGCTATAGTCTACACATTAGCCCACCATCGCATGCCAAGCCGCTCCCATAATTCTGTATAGAACACGATATGCAAATATGAGATATAAAGGTAATATTTCGTGATAACGCTGTATGGTAATTAATAAAATATGTCCCGTTTCGTCGTTAGTGGGGATTGGGGCCGCGCCGTATTAGATTTGATTGTAACGTTACTTGATTTATTACACCTGACCTTAATTAGATATTTTTGTTAAATGAAGTGTCATTTTGGGCGTAAAATGTTGTATACAGTATCATGTCTATATTATGCTGTTGTAATAGAATAATACCTGCCTATATATATTCCACTGCCAGGCTGTTTTGTTTCACAATTAGCAAAAATGGACAGGCTGGGTAACAGATGAGGTAGATAACAGTTTATAAATGCCCCACTGCTGGGCACAGGACACTTTCATTGCTACAAAGTTTGATTTTTTTTTTTAATTTCAAAATATTGAATACATGTTTCCTTAAGATGCTTTCTTGACGATTCAAGAAAGAAATACTTCAACTACAAACGCTCGGATTTACAATAGCACGTGGCTCTGTGGTGATTGGAATGATGATAAAACATTTTCATTCAACGCCATCTAGTCTTAAAAAACGCAGATCATGTATTCAGAGTTCTAGACAAGTTATATTCACACTCCTAAAAATCGAAAAACACCCAGACTCAGAACAAAATAATGATCGCGCTCTTCACACAAACATTTTTCCTGGATGGGAATCGAAACAACGACAACTAACATTGCTTTCAAGGCAACTAAAAAATAACTATTGAGTAAATATTAATAATTTGTGGTGGCAAATCCTTTTCACTATGACGACGATGAATGACGAGCACCATAAGTATATTTCTATACAACATACCAACAGAACACGCATGAAACATTTATAACTTTCCATAAAAATATAACCATAACAAACAAAGTCAAAATCTAATCAAAAAGTGATTTATAAAAATAATAAAAACATACCAAACCCTCACTAGTCAATTAGTACATTAAAATACCAAAGTACATACGCCGACAAAAGTGAATTAGTGTTGTAATATTAATAACAGCGATCGCATGCGTTACAACAATTAGCAGGCATTTTGTTACATGTTTGATTTAAATATTGAGACACTGTTGTTTGTGAATGTACTTTGAAGTTTATGACGTTTTGTCGACAAGTGTATAATTCAACCTACTGTAAAATATTGTTTAAACATTGATCGAACTACGACTCCAACACATTCTTTACACGATAACACATACTTGACTCGTCTAACAAGATGTAAATACAATTTGTCCACACTTTTCTTAGTAGTTTTTTAATTTCACTTTGCTGGAATACACAAGCCTCTTTCCATATAGGGAGGAGAGGAGCATTGATCATCGGATTGATTGATTGATTGGAATCTAACTTCCCCACGTTATTTTCCTTCACCGATTTCAGTGGCATGTAAGCAAGTACATATCGCTCTTAAAAAGTCACATTTTCACTTTGCCTGCGCTGAGATCGAACCTGCATCTCATACATACAAACCCATTCATAGAACCGTTACACCACATTAAAGAGAAAAAGAGACTGAGAGAGAGACAGGCAATAGTTCCACCGTACTATTTATCATTCGTGACACATCACAATATTTTATTCTATCAAAACTTAGATCCAAGCCCCTTTTAAATAGAATTCATAACATTGATATCACGAAACTATTCCATATCAAAAATAATTTAACAGCCGCGAGTGGAGGTCAGTCAATAGACGGGTGCGGCCATATATAATACCATGTGTGATGTTACCGAGTCACTTTAAATGGAGCTCTGGAAAAAACTTTATTAAAAAAGAACGGCGGATTTATTTTTTTATGACAACAAATGATTATGTTGAAAGATTACAAATTAAAAACAATCAAAAAGAACTTTTTGTAAACATTTCTTGCTTTTTTTTTTAGCGACAAATGATTATGTAGTAAGATAACGAATTAAAAATAATAAAAAAGGACTTTTGGTAGCCATTTTGGAAAACGGAATCTGTATCAGAATATTCTGCTGCCGTGGTCGGTGGTGTCTAAACTAAAAGTTTCCTTTTTGTATGCATGATTCTATTTTTTTAAGTCCCACGTACGATACAGGAAATAAAGATGCACCTTTATTCAAGAAAAAAATAAAGAAGAATCTAAAAAACAGCTTAAAAAAGTTGACAAACAAGAGCCAAAACTAAACTAGCCAACTTACATCAACGAAATATCCACCATACATTTAAATCTATTAGTGAAATTAAAAAAATCACCCCCACACGCGTCCAGATAACCATCTTAAATAGCATTCTCGGTGAGTTCCGCACCCATACAATAACAGCACCATACCATACAGTTATTTACCAGTGACAAACACTTTACGAATCATTACTTTTTATTTAATATTTTGTAAGTGATTAAAAAGGGTTTGGACTCCATTGTTTTATTTGATGAATCTAGCATGACTGTGATAGTTAGGCAAGTGTGATATGTTAACAGAGTATCATTCCAGTAAGTGTATTTTTTTAACTAGATAATGTATTTTAAATGATAAAGATTATAAGAGTAATAATAAACTACGACAACACGGATTATCGAATGGTATACAATAAACTAAAACTTTCGGGTAAGTCAATACTCACGTTTGAATCAGTGCAGCTGATAGCAAAATATGACATGAAATATGACTTTTACTAATAGAATTTATGATTTTGTTACGTCGTAGAGAGCAAGAGTCTCTGGATATACTGAATCAATAAAAAAAACCAGAAATAACATAAATAACGTCGCTATTCCAGGTTGTTTATGAATTAGCGAAGGCTATATATGTAGTAGTAAAAAAATACAACTCAATAATGGTGAACAACAATAATTTCATTAAAAAAACGCCTCATCAGATAAAAGACATATTATATAAGTATCTAAATATCGTAAAACATACAGGCTGCAGATAATTTATCTAATCCAAAAAAATGCAACTCTTCAGAGCAATATTCTCACAACGAACGCCCAAATTTCCAAAATTCCTAATCCATACCCCATTATTATTTCATTACACATCCAGAGCCGTAAATATAAATATATCGGCACATACGAAGCTCAAATGATATCCATACATTGTCAGCCTCCCTCGCATTAAAAATGGACAATTCTATTATGAGACGAATGACATACGAAAGAAAGAAATCACTTGACAGCGTTATACTGAATATTTTATGTATCATCACGGGGGTCTACAAACACTTCTTAATGTATGGCTGTTGGTGTGGGAGTGGGATGTCGCTCTATGCTCTATAGAGCGTTGTCTCTTTTCAAACAAATGTAAGTTTGACGTTAAGATTTGGTAGTTGCACAAAATGTGTTGTGTTTTTTATTGGATTTTTTGCTCTATCAGTTTGTAATAAGGCGTTAGTTATTGTTAATGCTTCGAAGATCTGTTTTCAAAGTTATTTTTTATCATATCCACTATCATACCTTAAAAATAAAAGCCTTGCCTTTAAGTATCACGCTGTCTCTATCATATCAAAGTAAAATGTAGAGACGAATATACTTCAATTACTGAAGATTCTTTTGTATATAAAACTGCTAATTTCGAAGGTGCAAACTTAAAAGATTCCTTTGTTTATAAATATAATACTGAAACTGGTAAAAACAATATTTCAATAGCAGAAATCCGTTGAACACTGTTTGCCTCATTTGTCCAGTATTTACCGAGATTTCTGCTGACGTCAGCATCGACGTTCACTCATCACGAGGTATCTTGTGGCCCGTCGAGTGCGGTGTTAATGCGCAGGACACACTGTTCAGTAGGATACGCAATTCGTTCAAAATACATAAGTAATTTGTCCTAGAAGAGAGTTCAGGGTCATAAAATGTGGAGCATAATTAAATGTCACAAATGTATGTCTTATTTGACCAGACAGCGTATCAAAGAATTAATTTTATTTCTACACAAAAAACAGCGGTGTCCATTATTATAACTCCATTTCATGAATTTTAGTTGACGATTCGATATATCGACATTGACTTAACCCACTTTCGGTCTGAATGTTTCACGGCCTTCGCTGTTGAGTGCTCAGTCTTCAGATTTGGAAAAGAAATACAGAGCTTCGGATGACCTCATAACATAAGTCATTTATGCACTTTTTTTACTCCCTTCGTAAAAAAAATAATCCTTGTATCTCGGTGTTTCATAACTCATTTTCAAGTCACATGCACAAAGACACCCAAACTCAGTCAAGCATTAATGGATCACATAAACGCTTGTCTTAAGCGGGGATCAAACTTGCAACACGTAGCGCATGTGGGTTTGGCATGGTGGCCTTAACCACTCGGCTACCCAGATTATTTTTTACTAACTTACTTTCAACGTTGCCATAGGACTTATAAACTGTAAAAGTGGAAGAAATGTTTCACGATCTCTAAGTGCGTATGTCAGATAAGCTTCGTTCGTTGCGGTTTGTATTGAAATTTTTGAATATGCCAACACTCGAGAATCCAGCTTTTGAGTGTATCCGAAAATATTCGGCGTAATTATACAAGCTGGGGGCTTGCGATTTTGCTTCGTATGTACAGTGTTTAACGTGTGGGTTTTCTCGTGATTTTTATATTTGAAATGATAAAAATGTAATAAGTATTTTGATAAAAGTTTATTGAATGTCAAAGTTACTGGTGTAAAAATACGCTTATTTTGGGCAGTACATTTTGAAAATATATAGGTATTTGAATAGGGATTTTTTTTCTCATTGTTTTTAGCGCTATTACGACCAATGCTATTTTAATGGGTGTATTTTTAAAAAAAAATAACTCAGGCGGGTAATAACCCCAAGATTTTTTTTCAATGATCACTTAACTTAAAAATTACACTCACAGTTATTTTCATTTTATTAAGAATAGAGCAAACAGTGAACTAAACTTTAAAATTTTATACCTGTTTAAGTATCCTGGTATCCTTCGCTTACCTTTCTAAAAATAACGAACTTCCCAATTCAATTCCTTTGATAGACGAACGTACTGTTTTTTGTTTTGCATGCTATGAGAATAATCCGCGAAATCCAAGGGGAAACAGCCTTGTCTAGCCACTCGCAGCTGTAATGTGGATTCTGTGAATCTAGAAAATATGGATTCGGTATAACAGGGGTACCTCTCTTATATCTTAAGCCGGGAATGTTAACAAACATTTTTCTAGTAGGTTTTCATTTTTATCGATTAAAATTTTAAAGGATTTATTTCCCGTTCCATCCGTCTGTGCATCTGTCCGTCTGTCATCAGGCTGTATCTTATGAACCGGATTCGTTCCACACAAAAAGGCTTAACAAAAGGCTTTTCCAAAAGTTGCAAACATCCCATTTATAAACATACCGACGATAACCTCGATCTGAATTTAGTTTTTTTACCATCTCGTTTATCACGGTTTATAAGATACAGCCTAATGACAGACAGACAGCAGTAACTTAGTAATAGTCCTTCCATTGTGACTCCTTGTAGACGAAACCCTAAAAACATTTTAATATTTAAATTTTTAGAAGTCACCGCAAAATGGTCGATAGTAAGTACTACGATTATTTGAAGAACAATTCCTCCTCATCCACTTTTCCGTTCTTCATAGCTCCCAGATCAATGCACATGGTTTTGTTTGCCCAAGTCTCACCCGTCACGTTACGTAGTTTTCGTTTCTTTGCCCCGGCCTGTCAGTTCTTCGGGAGCCATTTTTGTTCAGACTTAATGCTGATGGAAGCTGAATCTGTTGATTGTCTACCTGTATTCGTCTGATGGGTTGATACATAGAGACAATGAGGATTTTATTATTATGTTATTCGAATTTTAATCTATACTAATATATAAAGCTGAAGAGTTTGTTTGTTTGTTTGTTTGTTTGTTTGAACGCGCTAATCTCGGGAACCACTGGTTCGATTTGAAAAATTCTTTTTGTGTTGAATAGACCATTTATCGAGGAAGGCTATAGGCTATATAACATCACGCTGCGACTAATAGGAGCGAAGATACAATGGGAAATGGGGAAAATTCTAACCACGTGGACGAAGTCGCGGGCAACAGCTAGTTATATATAATTAGGATGGACGATTTTTTTATCTTGTTCAATTGTTAAAACAAAATGAAGATAAACGCATCAAAATTGGTGATTGATGTGGAAGGCTAAGTAATTGTTCTAGTTTTTTTTAAGTGGACTGATAAGTGACGTCTCATGAGATTTAAACTAGCCGTATCAACTGTGTTGTATCAATATTGTTTATGAAACGTATGAAAAAATATGTAAGTTTTCCATATTTTTTTGGAAATTACTCTGACGGACATATTTAATTATATTAGTCAAATCCCTTTAACAATTACACAACGGCCAGCAAGCGCCGACTCAGTAGATTTTTTTACAAATGTGTTCTATGACGTTTATGGGTTTGATTCTTTAATCAATTACAATTTGTTCTAAGGTTAAGCCATCGAACAAGATGTAGTTCTTTCTTTAAACGACGTCCCCTGAAATACTCTCCAACACACATACATTTTTTTTTCTCATACTTTGTTGAAACTCACAACAACCACTGCAACTAAATAGTTATTAAAAAATAGAGTAACTTCATCCATAAACAGCGCTACAAGGAAACTTAATTATCTAAAGTTCCCGTACTTATTACAAGACATGTTTATGCAGATATCTATGAGAAGTCACCCCAAACGCAAAGATACAAATAAGAAGCAAACAAATACAATTATTCAATGAATCTACAGCTCGACAATAACATCAGACACATTTACTGAGAACCATATTTGCATATTTTAAAATATTTACAAACCTACTGCGTAAACGGGAGCGCCGCTGCCGTACAAACTTAAACGCAGAACCAAAATTATCAATAACCGACCTTATTGCCCATGCAATACAGTTGTATCGAGAACAAGGGATAAAATTGTCCAAAATACCAATACCATTCGTCCCCCGAACCGTATCATGCATTGCAAATGTAGAACGTCACCGATAGGTACCGTTTTCGCGCCAATATCGACTCTAATGTCAAAGAATAAGACTTTGAGGTTAGGAATTTCGGTGGCAAAAGTTTAAGTGTAATATTTAAAATTCAAAGAAACAATATCGGGTGTGCATACAGTTCCATTTTTGTGGGATCAGGATACTTTATGAGCGTTCGGGGAAATACGACAGTTTTCCTTTTTTTTATATAAATAGCTCTCGAGAATTTATTATGCGTCCTCGGGCGCCATTTTTTAATCACGCGTGAGTGTTGCCAGTTCATACAGGTAATTTGTTCTGCATTGTTTTTAGTTTTTATTGCTGCAGATATTTTATTGTAAGGTGTGTGCCAATTAGTGTAAGGACTTTGTGAGTGTCGTGATGTATGATAGTTGTTTGTAGGTAATTAATTAATATTATGAGTTTAGGTATTGTTGTGAGACTAAGTCATGACTGCGTACAATTACAGGCCTAGCCTTTGTAGTGGGTTAAAACGAGTTTTATTCCATGTTTCTGGTTTGAATTGAGTGTCACGTTTTTTTTCTGCAAATATTTTGCATACCTCGACTAAGACCTAATTGTTTACGGAGAAACTCCTCAACTCGATACACAACATGACCATTAATTGTACTACCAAAAAATATGCCTATTCTTTTTAAACTTACTCAAATGTACAGATTGACACAACCAAAAATTATTTGAAACGTGATTAATATCAATAAAAAAATATTGGTAGTATACTTACAATTCCCAAAAATAAAAAAGCTCATAACCATAAAAAAGTATTGCAAAGAAAACTCACACACATACATTTAAGGGGCAATCTTATAAAACCGACAACACTTAAATAGGGGTCGAATCAAGTCAAATTCAAGAATCACTTGTATCAACTGTGGAGCCCAGGAGATTACAGAAACAATCTGATTCAATACAATGTCCAAATCTTTGGAATGTATTCAATACCCCTTCGAGAGACTGACCCTTACCAATATGAAGCAATTGGAGATTCTTGAGAAAACTTCTGAATATGTTGATTTGTGAAGAAGGTTGTATGTTTTTATTCCGGTAGGGTGATTTTTTCTCATAAAAGTTTATTTTGTAGTTAAATTGCGATTTGTCTGGATAAGTTGCTGGTTACCTTGATTAGTAGGTAGTTAGGGTACGTTATTCAACCGTCTTGGCTTAAAAAAGGAAGAGGTTCTCAATTTTGTTTGTTTTTTTATGTTTCTTTCGTATTATTTTTATTTAACATGAAATAGTTGTCATTTTGTCTCATAAAAATGTCATCAAGCACACCTCATTAGTCATTGTTAAACTAATATTAATAAAGTCTGACTAGAAGCAGGTTAAATATGTTTTAATCACTTCAAAATCACTCAATGTAAGCAACGTGAAAAAAAACAAGAGTTAAATTGACTATTGTATTTAAAATGCATACCACTTATTTGTTTAACGATTGAGGGTTGAAACTCTTCAAATTTAATTTTTTTTCATAAAGATGCCAGTCAAAACAAACTGCCATAGAATCCATTATCTGACAAAAAATCTACTTAAGATTAAATTATCAATACGTAGACTATCTTTACAACAAAAAAATACAATGAAAGCCTTCTCCTCACATAGACGTTAATATTATCCCACATTTCAAAGCAATCCTTTCTTATTAACAAACAAACAAGACACAAAATCACACATTTTCCCCCGACGCCGTCACAGATAGCATTTTATTTTCATTTTTTCGAATCGCAACATTGGAACTGTTTTCTTCTAAACTTACCAACTTATGTCTGCATCTAACACAGCTCTTATCTCTATGTACTTAAGGTTGAAATTCTAATGGTTTCGGTGTAACGTTTGTAATGTATTAACTACGCTAGATGCAGAGAATTTGAATGGCAGAGCCGCCATAGACAAGTGTTGCCATTGTGAAAAGAAACGCGTCGCGCGAATATGAGAGATCTTTTAATGATTACTGTTGCTAAATGTAGAGCTTAAGTGGTCGAATGATAAATTAAAAATGATGATAATGGTGATGGGAGAAGGAATTTTCTTTGGGATTATGATTTCTATGGATAAAGTAGTAGTTTGTGGCAGTACGTGATTTTCCAATTCAATATATCGTAAGGGAAAAGAAAAAAATATGGAAAATCCTTTATTAATTTATTTCTTAAGTATTATGTTATTTTGCAGTAGTGCCGTGTCAAGTGAATACACCACTTTGATTTTTCAACATCGTTACTATTTAATTCATAGAGTATTACATCAAAAGAAACAATTATTTCATAATCCTTTTTCTTAAGTGGCATACAGCTACAACTGGCATACAAGTACTAGAAATTGAACGCATTGAGAAAAATCAGAAAGTAAATAATGGGTTCGGCGAAACTTACACATTGGCACTGTACTTAGCGAGATAGGTTCTGTTTCCAATGCATTCCTTTCCACCTTACATTAACTTTTCATCACAAACCAGCTGTCAAAAAGCTCATATTACATCGCTTACCTAACCTACAAACACTTTGAATCATTCATACCCGTATAAACAAACGAAACTGACAAAAATAAAGACAATTTCACCACAATACCACACAACCAACCAAACAAATTATCGAGGGTGGGACACAGAATGCAATTTCCTCGTTGGACTGACCAATATGTCTCCGCGATCCCGAGACCGGCAAATGAATAAAAATCAACCGCACACATACAACCATTTGTTATGTCGACGTACTGTGTATGTGTGGGTGTAGATTGTTCTAGATTTCTCTTCGAGAGTTTGTATTTAGAATTATTGGTGTATTGTTTTTTTTTTACATAGCAAGGATGTAGGTACCAGTTGCAATATACGTGGGTACTTTTCATGCTTATTCTTCAAATTGGCTTTAGATACGAAACTAATGCAAAAAAATGGAATATGAAATACTTAACCGTCAAATAAGTAAGTAGAGAGATCAATTTGCTTACCCGACGCAAAAAGAGGGATGTTATAAGTTTGACCGCTTTGTATCAATGTTTCTGTCTCTGGCTGCAGCGGCTGCCGAATAATTTCATTATTATTAGAAAACTCAAATTTCAAAAAATATAATCAAAAATACGAATCTTTTCAATTATATTAATAAAAAAATCATCACAATATTCAACATCGACTCAATAAGCCAAACAAAAAAAAACAATTCCAAGTTTAATAAGGTCCGTATTTCCACAAGATTACAACTCAAAGATAACATACAATAATCAAGTTAAGGTCTGCATTGTACCATCATAAGTAAAGGTCGGCCCAGATTAAATTTATGCCCCCCTAAAATAATTAATTCCCTTTAACTTCATTAAGAAACCCGCATAGGTGTAATTACAATGAGCTAAGGAATCTTAATTGTTGAATAGAATGCGTGATACACTGCTCTGCAAGTTAGCGAATTTGAAGAAAATAGTTGAAAAATGAAAATATGCATGGATTTGTATATTGCAAGTTCGATTTCAAAGCAGGCAAAGTAATAATGTGACATTTTAAGTCGATTTGTATTTTTTAAATTATTCTATAACACCACTGACAAACTGTGAAGGAAAACATGGTGAGGAAATCTGGATTACATAATTGGAAAATGGAAGATATCGAACATTTGTATGTACGGATGTAATGCATGTTTGTTCCTCTTACACGAAAAAACCACTGAACAGATTTAGAAGAAACTTGCTACACAGACAGATAGGTTATAATCAAATTAACACATAGGATACTTTTTCGATTTGTAGCGGGCAAACCCGCGGGCCACAGCTAGTTTAGGAATAATAGCTATGTAGACTAAACACTTAGGGATTGACTATTGTTCTTCTGATAACGAATAATGGTCGAAAACACATGTTTTCATCAACTGCAACTACTTATTATGTTGCTATTGTAACTCAATTGTTATAACGACAATGAGTAGGCGAGCTATTTTAAAGATGATACAAAGGCCAGCATGTTCACAACCGTTAAACATACGTAATTTAAAATAATGATTTTTCCGTTTGTCTCTATATCAGTTTTCATCATCTGTGTAATGATCTAGTTTTCCTCATGCCATATGAACTGTTTCCCCAATTATTGTAAGGAAGGTTAATCTTTCTTGATGCTGGTCTTATGTTGCTAGTCTATTATTTCAGTTTCAGATAACAATTGTGGGTCATAAAACTTTATTTGGTTTTCTTAAAAGACTACCTCATCGATACTCAAAAGAATTGTAAAAGATATAAAACTAATTATTACATTTTGTTCAGGGACCAATTTTATAGATCTTGCTACGACCCTATTTTTGATTCCTAGGTTTTGTTTTAACGACGGATCAAGCTCTTCTTTATACTGGAAGAGGCCTGCGCCCAGCAGTGAGATTGATAACAATCTCATTGCTGGGCTTGTATAACTATAACAAGCACGGAATCATTATAACATGGTTTAGGCATATGATGACATGCCTAAACCGTTGAATCAATTATATCAACTACATTTTTCTCTATAAAGACAATCTTCATCCAACAATTCACTACCGTACTATATCACCCGTGTGTCCGTCACACTAGGAGTCTTATTCAAGATCACATAATGGGATGAATATATGGGTTACTGTCGGTCAGGCGGCTACAGCAAAACAATAAACACCATATTGTATTATGCCTCTATCCACACAAAGAGAACATTAAGCCTTTCAATACGACCCTGGACTAAATTGTTTATGAATTCGGATCGCGTTAATCGGTGGTTTAGTTTATCGTTAAGTTATACCCTCGTTATATTGTGTAGATGTGTCTTCACCTTTAACGCTGGATTCAAGAAATGAATTGTAGGGATAGGCTTCAAATTCGTTTCATTTTGTATGTGTAGGTTGTATTATACTTCCTGATTTTAAAATTAATCAGTATTTTAAAGAAAGCAACAGATTGTTAAAAGTATTAACCTACACTATTTTTTTACATAGTTGACTCTTTTCTTCTGCTAATTTATTGTATCTTACGTCGAAGCATGGCTTCTATACGTCCTTTCACAATTTCAATATACAAAAATAATGGTATTTTGGTACACGAAAAAAGAAAATTGGAAAAGAACAGAAAACATTAGGCTTAAAGAACAATTATTATTGATAAAATTTCTGAAACTACCGGGATGTAAAATATCTATAACATAATCTAAACAATCTCAAATATAATAATAATCAAAACATCATAGGCAGAATAGAAGCTTACCATTGCTGCAGACCTTATTAGAAAAAACTTCATCGGAAAGCTGAGGAACCACAAACTTACGAAACAACGCTGAAAATACAAATATCACACACCGCACCTTTATTTCTTACGGCATAAGGTCTATATTATTCGCGTGTTTAATGTTTGAGTGGAAAAATATAAAATGGCAGTTCTCTAGTTAATATTGACTCGTCAACAGTGGATTTCGTTTCAAACTTTTCTCATTTCGAATCCAGTCAAACCATCCTTTCCTAGTTTAAATGGTAGGATTCGTTTTTATGTTCTTGAAATATATTGGTGATACACCGTTTAAACAAGTCGAGTTATACCTTACAAAAGGATTTAGGTATTTTTCTGCCATCTTTTCTTAACTCATAACGTATGAAAATTACAAACTGTAGAAGAATGAGTTTATTTTCACTGTTAGTAGATACCTAATAAGTAAATATATACCTATTAAAATAAAAAGTTTAATTTATTTTAAATAAACTGTCTTTAAAATGAAACCTTTTAAAAAGAAAATATTTATGCTATGAAACCAATAAACGGTTTTAACTTACTTCGTCTGCAAGGCGAAAGCATCGATAAATGGCCAGATATCATCATTATTAATATTGATGGCATTGACTTGACCTGCGTTTATTTCCTATCATTATTCACATCTCCCTCGGTCAGTTAGTCAATCTGTCTCATTTACCTCTCTTTAGCAGGTTATTTCTTTTAGATTTTCTCTCTGGCTTGTTTCTTTTAGATAGTTCTTACTTTATTTTCACAATTTTTGACTCATTTCAGCCGACTTCAAGAGAGACTATGAATTCAAGTATTATTTTTAGTGTTACTTTTAATAAAAAAATGATATCTAAAAAGTTCAATGAAAAATGTCACCCTATCTTTTTGCTTAAAATCTTACATAAAATATTTCATTACTTGGTAACAAATAACTAAAACATTTATCGCATTTAGTGAAGCGACAGGAATGACTAATGTACCTATACATCGGATGCACAAAGTTACAATTTATTGATGTTCAGCGGAACCCGGTCGGGTCTCTAGAACAGGGGACTTTTGACTATAAATTTAGTGCTCCTGTCACGACATGTAATTAAAGAGCATCTTCGTTCCATCCTTCATGTGTGATCACGGTTTTAGTTTAGTAATAAGTTGCTTTATAACAAACATATTGGTATTTTATAACATTTTCATCCTAATAGCATAAGTAATAAATTAACAATTGTCCATGAAATGCAGAATATACACCTTCAAGAATGACAAGTGATGAAGCTAATAATACACGATTATGATGATAATAGGGCACAATAATTGCTACCGTTTTAAAATAAGCGAAGTAGGCACACGGAAGGAGACGGGCGCGTCGTCCTGCGCACCCGTTCTTATGAGGAGTGAGGGGTGGGCTTTTTTCACCCATCCCTTGAGAAGGAGTCCAAAGGACTAGAGTCAGCCAGAGTCGCGCAGAGTATGCGCGAGCGATCCCGTGACTCTGGCTAAAGCAGTAGAAGGGGCCCGGGGTGTTTTTAGTCGGTGGAAGTCCGACATATCCCCACGCCGTGCCCTCGACGTGGGTTGCAGACTTTAGCTTTTCACCCCGAAAAAAAATGTAGTCACACGGCTAGTCTATATATTTACTGATAATACTGCAGAGCACTCATTTTGAATTTCAACGCTGGATCTACATGTTTAAAACGAATATGAGTTTCTCAAATAAAGTGGTTCTGATAACTGGTGCCAGCGCAGGTATTGGAGCCACAACTGCTGAGTTCTTCGCCAAGGAAGATGCTTCAATCGCAATAGTTGGCAGAAATGATGGTAAACTGAAAGAAGTAGCGCAAAAATTACAAAAATTTGGAGCAAAAGTCTTTCCTGTCAAAGCAGACATATCAAAAGATCAAGATGCAGACACAATTGTGAAGAAAACGATCGAAAAATTCCTAAAACTGGATGTTCTAGTTAATAACGCAGGTATACTGAGATAATCAGGTATCATGGCGGATGACTTCTTGGAAACCTATGACGAAATTATGAACACGAACATTCGCGGTGTTGTTCGCGTCACTCGCTCTGCTGTGCCGAGCCTGATTGAAACTAAAGGGAACATTGTAAATGTTTCAAGTATAGCTGGCTCGTCCAAGGTCAGTAGTCCCAATTTCATATCATACAGGACTTCGAAGGCTGCTTTGAATCATTTCACAAGATGTTTTGCTTTAGAACTTGCTGCTCACGGAATAAGAGTCAATTCTGTTAGTCCTGGACCAGTTCGTACGGAGATCTTCGAAGGAACTGATATGGATGCAAACTCTTTAGCAGATTTCACAGCTTTACGTAGACATTCGGAAGCTGAAGAGATTGCAGAACTTATTTTGTTTATCGCAAGTGATAAAGCGAGGGGTGTTACTGGATCTAACTATTTTGTTGATAATGGTACGCTTTTGTTGTAAGATTAAAAAGTATGTATGCCATTTGATTTTTTTTTGTACTTTTTGTAATTTTTATGTACTCTGTTTAAAAATATATTTTCCTCATAGAAATCTAAATAACAAGGTAATAGAAATGGCATACACCGCGGCGATCTATCGAAACGCATGTCGCCGGTGGGCGGGGCTTCAACACATTCACAGCAAATAACTACGCAATCACGCAAACATTAACATCGAGAAGACCAAGCAAACAACACTAGGCCGTACGTCTAATGCAATAAGATTGACTTTGTCGTTGTATGGATTCACTAACTCACACAGTCATTGCATTTTTTTGCATTAGTTGTAGTGATTACGTAAACTACACTAGGGATTGACTACGGATCCGAAATATAATGAAAGACGAAATTATGAGAGACAATGTTTTTTGTTGTATTCTTCTATGGATTACATTATAATATGTACCTACTTACAAAAAAAAAAAAAATTGTCGGTTGACAAAAAAAAATATTATTAGGAAATACTTGGTACCTAGGTAGGTTTGGTTTATACGGTGACTTTTTAGTCGTCTTACAAAAGCAGCCCAGTTCATGTATCGAATGACTAGTAAACGTTCATAATAAAAAAATAGGTATTTATGAGATTTGGATAAATTTAAATTGCAATTTTTATTCAATGCTATGCTATAGCGCATGGCGTACTTTTTGAAATATTCAGTTGCGAGCGCGGTCCGAGCCGTAAAAATGGAGAGGGGCGCGGGTGGCGGCGGGCGGCAAGTTATCAAGCATGCAACTAATTTCATAGTGTATATTCGGCCTAAGTTATAGGGTACCAATTACCCGTGGTAGTCATCTACTTGTCTTTTGTATTTATTTGCATCCTGCGGGATTCTGAAATAAAAATATATTCAATAATATGTTCACAAAAACAAACGACTATTAAAATTGTTACTTTTCGTATACAATGTTCATTTTGGATAATTTGTCCGCACTTAACCACATCACTATTTCCGACAGTTTTCTGCGGCCGTACCACTACAAATACGATCGCATTGATAAATATTATTTTTCGTTATACATTTCTCTTTTTACAACGGTGCATTTCTGTAAGTCTCTTACTGCAGAGGCAATGATTAGTAAAGAATGCAATTGTTGCAGGATAGTGCGATATAAATATGGTTTATAATGAAGGTTATGTTTTGAAATTTAATTTTGCAATAACATCAATATTACTGCAATAATTTACTTACCGATAAAATGTTATTTCTTTATTTATGTTATTACACGATGCAGATGAATTTCCAGCCTGAGAAACGCCGCAAAACACCATTTTTAGTGGTTCTTGCTGTGACGACGTTCCGCGAGCGACTGAGCGTAAGTTCGCGCGCTGGTGTCGTCCAAGACACCAGTGTGGCGACAAGGTCACGCGGCGTTGGCACTTCTATTACCTTGTTATTTAGATTTCTATGATTTTCCTAGACCAGTTTTTTTGTTGTTTTTTTTCTCATGCAATGAAATAAGTTAAGATAACCTAGTTTTCATTAATCTCATACTTGAAAAACGATTTTGGTTTGTAAACTCACATTTCAAAATTTTGTTTGAAAATCCCAAAATTTATTGTATTCTAATTACTTATCCTTTTCAATGATGATATAAATAGATGAGAATACTTCACTCATGCTAAAAATTCAGCAAGGTCTCGATATTTATTTGTAGTATGATTGATAAGGCCAAGGTAAGTATACAATGACATAATAGCCGATAGCACAATCTCAAGTCTATCGTATTCAAGAGAATGACAACAACATACTTAAACATCATAAATTAAATGCAAAATCATTGTTACCAGTGGTTTTCCTAGGGTTCCGTAGACAAAAGGTAAAAACGGAAGAAAAAGAAGGAGAAGACTTAAGGTTCCGATTTCTGTTTATCATTAAGCTGTACCTCATTAACCGTGAAAGCTGAACAGATGAAATTTTCCCGGATGATGTATTTCTAGTTTATAACATAAAATAATAAAAAAGAGAAGTTCTTTTTTTTTACTCGAGGATCTCGTGGCTAATCTATAACCGCGTAAGTGATTCGATCACAGGTTAAGCTATGCTTGACGCGGTTGGTCCGTAGATGGATGACCATCTTTGTCATAACGAGTTCCTTCGTGTTTCGGAAGGCACGTTAAATTGTGGGTCCCGGCTGTCATTCCTACATCTTTGACAGTCGTTACAGGTAGTCAGAAGCTTGAAGAAGTCTGACAGTCAGTCTAACCAAGGGGTATCGTGTTGCCCAGGTAACTGGGTTGAGGAGGTCAGATAGGCAGTCGCTCCTTGTAAAACACTTGGTACTTAGCTGAAACCGGTTGGACTGGTAGCCGACCCCAACATAGTTGGGAAAAGGCTAGGCCAATGATAAAGAAAAAAGAGAAGTTTATATACATATTAATGATATTTACAATCTACATGCACTTAAAATAAGTAATACACCAAAAAACAAAAACAATGTTATGTATCGATTGGTAGTTACTGTAGAACGGTTTTTCTTTAGCCTATTTACAGGACATACTCGTACAGTGCAGCGTGTTTTTTAATTAACGAAGGCTTATAATTCTTATTTTTAATTGCTCTAGAATCGAATGTCAAAGAATCAGCCCAGTTCAAGTATCCAATGACTAGAACGCGTTCATGATAAAAAAATAGGTATTTATGAGATTTGAAAAAAAAATTAAATGCAATTTTTATTCAATATTATGATGCAATTCGTAGTTTTTTAGAAACACAGCTCTGTTGCGAGCGCGGTCCGAGCCTTGTAATAATGGTGAGGGGTGCGGGCGACGGCGATTTTATCATTTTTAAGAGTACATTTCTCTTGTTTAATTTTCTTCGAACTTATTTTCATAGTTGATGATAAAAAAAAAATCGCGCCTAGGGGTATTTTACGTCGGATACATGAACTGGGCTGCTTTTGTAAGCCGACTAAAAAATCACAATGGTCTTAATGGATCTTGCCTACTAATAAGGTTGATAGTTCATTTACACCAACGAAAATACAGACAGAAAAGAGATATCTTTCGAGAACTGATAAAACTGTTCCATCATAAACGATCGCAGCACTTTACAACAGTTTCTTACATAAGAGCTGTATAAACTTATCTTTTTATAAATGCAGTGGCTTGAATATTCTCTGAGACCAGTACACATTATTATCTAGCGCGATACAGTCGATATTACATCACGCACTATCAACAAATTGCAATGAGTTTCACCAACAAAGTGGTTCTGATCACTGGTGCCAGTGCTGGTATCGGTGCCGCAACTGCTGAACAATTTGCTAAAGAAGGTGCCTCATTGGCACTAGTTGGAAGAAACGAAGCTAAACTGAAGGCAGTTGCTGAACGATGCCATGAATTAGGAGCAAAATCTTACGTCATCAAAGCTGACGTATCCAAAGACAAAGACGCTGACAGCATTGTTAAGAAAACTGTTGACGTATTTGGAAAATTGGATGTTCTAGTCAATAATGCCGGGATACTGAAACTATCAGGTATCATGGCGGATGACTTCTTGGAAACGTTTGATGAAGTAATGAAGACGAACTTGCGTGGACCTGTTCGCATCACCCGCTCAGCTGTGCCCAGTCTTATCAAAACCAAAGGGAACATTGTGAATGTATCAAGTATTGCCGCTACTAACGTGACCAGACCAACATTTATCGCATACAAAACTTCTAAAGCTGCTTTGAATCATTTTACAAGGTCTGTCGCTTTTGAACTTGCTCCTCATGGTGTTAGAGCCAACTCAGTCAGTCCTGGACCAGTACGTACGGATATTTTTGGAGGCCTAAATGTGGATGCTGATATGTTACTAGAAGATACGGCTTTACTAAGAGTATCTGATCCAGTAGAGATCGCTGATCTTATTGTGTATGTAGCTAGTGATAAAGCAAAGGGCATCACTGGGTCTGACTACATTATAGATAACGGTACACTGTTAAAGTGAAGTATTAGACTTGGTAATGGAACAATGTATTAGTACATTGCCAGGTGAAGATAAGTGTTTTATCCTGAATTGTAAGTGGTGTGTTATATGTATTTTAATATTCATTAAATAAACCTATAAATAATTAAAATTGAATTTCTTTATATCAATTTGTTTTATTTTTTATCACAGGGTAAATTAGGCGTATACCAAAAGTTTTTTTACATATCGGTGCTCATAATTGTTCTCCTTACCAGACGATATCGTGAAAGACGATAACTACCAAAATCCACGTGCTACCTTGTCGAAAATTAAAAATACAGAGACTCCATTAATTAAGAATGGTAAAAATTCTTCTAACCGGAAATGATAACATGCAGCGTTACCTCTTTTATCATAACACCGAATTTTATCGTTATCACCTTAATCAATGTTATTTTTTTCTGTTTAAGCATGACTATTGTTAAAGCAACGCTTATCAAAAGAATTTTAAAACCTTAAATTGTATTTGTGTGTGTGTGGTAAAGGCGGTGGAGAAGAAAAGATCTCCTAAAAAAAGTGATCTAACATAGACCTTCTCTTGAGTCAAGGTCTTAAGTGAATTAAAATAACATTTATAATTGTTGTCTATAGATATAAAAAACACTCTCTAAAAGAAACAAACATAAAATCAAAGCCTTAGCTTACAAAATTGAACTATTAAAATATTTGAGAATATATTCATATTGCAAAAGGTTTTTGAGCCCACTGTATTCAGATACTACAAAGGTCAGTGTTATCGTATAAAGATACCTATGAGATCATTCACACATCACGTATCAATGGTCTATTAGTAAATATAGATTTACAAGTTAATAGAAAGAATACTATAAGGGATGCAAAATCTGGGACCATTCTCTAAGTTAACGAAAGTTACAGTATTTTTGGAATAACTTTCGTGAACCGAAAAATGCAAACAATCAAAAGTATGTATCAAAAAAGAGCATTTACGGTAAAATATATCGATAAAGGAATAATCTACCGCTTAACAAGATACAGAGATAAAATTAGGAATATCTGATATATAAATGTTTCACGTGTTTTTATCATAGTGCTCCAATTTTTTTAGGCGTGATAAAGGCTAAAATGTTTGCAAACAAAGTCGTTCTCGTTACTGGTGGTAGCTCTGGTATAGGAGCGGCTGCAGTCGAAGGTTTTGCTAAAGAAGGTGCCTTCGTTGCTTTCGTTGGAAGAAACGAAACTAAATTGAAAGCAGTTGCAGAGCGTTGCGGAGCAAACACCTTCCCCATAAAAGCTGACATCGCCAAAGATGAAGAAGCGAAGACCATTGTGGCGAAAACCATTGAGAAGTTTGGAAAACTTGATGTCCTAGTGAACAATGCTGGAATCTCAAGAATTGTTGGCTTAAGTGACCCAAATATATTAGATGCCTTCGATCTGATTATGAACACGAATCTTCGAGCTGTCGTCTTGTTAACCAATTTGGCGATTCCTTATCTTAAAGAAACGAAAGGAAACATCGTTAACGTGTCAAGCGTAGCATCAACTACCATTCCATCTTTAATGGATGGCTTTGTAAGTTATTGTGTTTCGAAAGCCGGATTGGATCAGTTTACCAGAGGTGCTGCTAAGGAATTTGCATCATTTGGAGTAAGGGTGAATTCTGTTAACCCTGGACCAGTTATTACTGATATGGCAGTTAACAGTGGGATTGATAATGTTCCTGACGATGATATGATGAAGAATATCACAGCATTGGGAAGAGCATCGGACGCCGATGAAGTCAGTGATCTTATCCAATACCTAGCTAGTGATAAGGCTAGAAGTGTGACGGGATCCTGTTTCGTTATTGATAATGGCATGCTTCTTAAGTGATCTATTTATGTTAGTCCTCATTTATTGTGTTCGCGATCAATCCTTTTTTTTAAGTTGATTGTAGTGTTGACTGTAAAATGTCGTATTTTAAAGTTGGTACCTAGCTGACGTGTAAGCTACAAGTTTAAGTTTTTTTTCAATTGTATTGATTAAATAAGTATTTTATATAAATTGTCTTTTTTTTACCACCAATTTGCAACATTTTACTACCATAGGATTTCGTTTATCATTATCGCCATCAATAGGTTTTATCAACCCACTACAGGATTTGAGCGTCCTCACTTCGCCCCTTTGTTCTATAGGTATCTTCTATTTTTTTTTTTTTCGTAGTTTCATTTTTTGTTTTACTCTAGGCCCCCATTAAATATACACTATATTGTTTTTACAATAGTAAATTGTGAAAAAACAATACCAACCTATTTACGTCCAACCGCTGGGCTGGGAAGGTTGGAGAATTGAGGTAAACAATTTGGAATCCAGGTTCCCTCACGATATTTTCCTTCACCTTCTGTCAGTGGTGTCTTAGAATAATGAAAGAAGGACACAACTTTGAAAAGTCACATTGGTATTTTGTCTGCATAGAAATAAACCATGCACCTCGACAAATCCATGCATTAATAATAAACTGTACGGCCACTACGATATTTCGGAAAAGTAATTGACAGCTTCTGCATCGGCTAGAAATTGGTCTGTGTCATTAGCCTCTTCTAACTTTTCTTCTCTTTTTCTCCTTATCTTTCGTTGACCTTTAAAATGATATATTTTTAATTCATCTTTATCTTTAATAACAGGCATAAAAGGATTTTTGGGAAATTCCGACCAAGTTTCAAAACTCGCTTTTAAGTATGACAATGAACAATTATTATTACTTTTTGTCACATGAATCCGCAAAAACAGCAGATTATTGGAAATTAACATCAAATCATTTTGTTTTATTTTAATTTTATCCTTATCATCATTATCAAGGTTTCTTATTAGTTTTTGTAACGGTGACTCAGGTGACTCTTATTAATGCTATAATTTTCCAATTTGTACTTGATAAAACCAACACTTTGGATCGCTAATGTTTATTCTTTACTCGTATTTTTAATCCAAGCACCTGCCTTGTGCCTATTGTAATGTTCACATATCTTTTGCATACTATGGTACCTCCTACCGTTAAAGGAGTTAACAGGGCGAATACTCTTTATTCTTAATTTTATGTCTTCCTCGTATACAGCCTTTTCCAATAAAAGAGACATACTGTTCTTTTAAAATTGCACTTAAATTAATGAAGATCACCAAAACACAAACCCCAATTATGAATTTACTAGAAACACGAATCTTGATACTTATCCTACATTTAGGTTATCGTTATCATCTCTTAAAGGTAGTGTTGTCTACGGAACGCTTTTGACCATTTTCAGTAGTTTAAACATTTAATATTTTTCTAAATCTTAATGTCCAAGCAATTTATTAATAATGATGCAGTATAGAATGACAAACACAATCTTTATCGCTGTTATCAGTATATTATGTTATATATGAGTTATTCATGAAACAGTATTTACATTTTTGCACCGTCACAGTCATGGTGGGCTTTTTACAAATATAAATACATCAAAGTAATACCCAGCACCTCACGTGATCCCAATTGCAAGGGAATAGCAAACTGTCGGTTAAAAATTCTAGGTATGCTGAGCTCCCTTTCAGTAACCTACGCAAAAGCCTCCTGGGCCCTTGCTAGGAGACGAAGGAGATTTTTTTATATAGAATCTGGGCTGACTGTCTCTTTAAACCACCATATGCTCGATGAGCCAATGTAGAGTCTAATTTATTGCCAAATGGTAAACGAGCATTTATGGATCACACAAAAGCTCCACGTGCCATTTTAAGCATGGTCCTTATCATAGTAGCGTAAACTAAGCCTTTAGTTAGCCACCAGAGAATAAAAAAACCTTATAAAAGCACGCATCACTGTTAGAAACGAAGCAAATTTTATGTAATACTTATAAAAAAACCATCTTATAATAATATGGTCATTTTCCACACACTGAAATATAACTTCAATAAACCGTTCACTTTAAATTAAAGAAAATATATGAATCGGAATTCATTGTTTGTCAAATAGACGGAAACTGTCTTTTTCATATTTACCTACATTGTCAATTTTGAATGTTTTACAAAAATGCAAACAATTACAACGCAACTAAAAACTAATATCTTTCGGAAACTAATTAAATTGTTCCATCACAAAAATTCGATAATTTTCATCAATGTTTCTTACGTAATAGCTATATGCACTTATCTGATTATTCTCTGGCATCAGCATACATATCTATTTACCGAAGAAAGTCGATACTATAAGAATCAATAAGTAAATAAATTAAAATGAGTTTCTGTAATAAAGTTGTTTTGATAACTGGCGGCAGTGCTGGCATAGGTGCTGCGACTGCTGAAGTGTTTGCCAAGGAAGGCGCCTCACTCGCAATAGTTGGAAGAAACGAAAACAAATTGAAAGCAGTAGCTCAACGCTGTCAAGAATTAGGAGCTAAAACCCTCACCATCAAAGCTGACCTGACCAAAGATGAAGAAGCGGATAGTATTGTGAAGAAAACTGTCGACGAATTTGGAAAACTGAATGTTCTTGTCAATAATGCTGGGATTTTGAGACAATCAGGTATCATGGCAGACGACTTCTTGAAATCCTTTGATGAAGTTATGAACATCAATATTCGCGGCCCTGTTCGAGTCACTCGCTCTGCTGTGCCCAGCCTTATTGAAACCAAAGGAAACATTGTAAATGTATCAAGTATTGCCGCTACTAACGTGAACAGACCACATTTATCGCGTATAAAACCTCTAAAGCTGCTTTGAACCACTTCACCAGATGTGTTGCTTTTGAACTTGCTCCTCATGGTATAAGAGTAAATTCGGTCAGTCCTGGACCAACACGTACTGATATATTTGAAGGTTTAGAGGTAAATGCCGATACGTTATTGGAAAAAACTGCTTTGCTTAGAGTATCAGATCCAGTAGAGATCGCTGATCTCATTGTGTACGTAGCCAGTGATAAAGCAAAGAGCATCACTGGTTCTAACTACATCATTGATAACGGTTCAATGTTAAAGTGACATGATAGGCAGGTGACACTGAATGAAAATTAAATGCATTGCAATAAATCTTCTTTTCTACAATTTAAGTATTTTTTATTTCTGTGAACCTTTAGCATTCTTGGCAGACGAGTAGATGTAGATCTAGACTTTGTAATTAAATTACTAAAGAAGAACCCGTCATACTTCTAGCCTTATCACTAGCTAGGTATTGGATAAGGACTGAGGTCTTTGGCCTCAGGCGTCGTCTTCTTAACAATAACTTAACAAACCCACTGAGCGCGTCCGGGGTCTTACTCCACGTAGAACAATCAGCAGTACCTTTGGATCCAATACAGCATATTATGCAGCGTAATATACCAAGCCTTTGAATCGTTAGTTATGCTTTCTTCGTTTCTTTAGGTTTGGGAATAGCCAAACTGATTATTAAAACAAGAACTCGAACGGTCACATCCCGGATAAAATCGAAGTCTCCCTAGTAATATTTGCAAGAACCACCAATACTATGAATAAAAAATCTAAATCTTCTTTTTTCCGGTCGTGAAGTTTAAGGAAAGAAAGAGTCCATAGTTTCTAAAATAAATGATTAAAACTGTGCGTACACCTGAAAAATGAAAAACAAAAATTATAACTGTGCTGATAATGAGATTCCGCAAATGCTTGTACCTCGCCGGTATTCGGAATCGGTTGTCTCTGAAAATCATAACCAAATTCGGTGTTTTCATAACCAGCTACTCTGTTTTGTTATAGATCATTAAAAATGGTTTTGTTCGTTCTTATCAAAGTTAGTTAAACCTAACGCTTTAATTTTCTTTATATTTCAATTTTTCAATACTCCCAAATAGCATTTCAACTATGTTTCTGCTTATTTCAAAAGAATGTACGAGTATATGAATTTAATTATACATAAACCATAATTCTTGACATCGTTTGCGAAACGCATTATGTTTGATAACGAGAAATGTTATCAGCCACTTTAGTGTCGACCTTGCCAACTTAAGATGCAAATGTTTCCGATCAACACTAAAGAATAATAATGAGTTGTAATAGGAAGAAAATAATACTAAAAATCAAAAGATCAATTTATTACATCCAATTTATTTATAGACAGAAATATTTCATGAGTCGTTTCTTGTATTCGTCGGGCAGAGTATATTTAGAAACATTGTTTGACTGTGCCAAGTCTATTTACTTCATTTTAGCATTGAACCGTTATCAATGATGTAGTTAGAACCAGTGATGCTTTTTGCTTTATCACTAGCTACGTACACAATGAGATCAGCGATCTCTACTGGATCTGATACTCTAAGTAAAGCTGTTTTGTCTAATAACCAATCAACATTTACCTGTAATCCTTCAAATATGTCTGTACGTGTTGGTCCAGGGCTAACTGAGTTTGCTCTTACACCATGAGGAGCAAGTTCAAAAGCAACACATCTGGTGAAGTGGTTCAAAGCAGCTTTAGAGGTTTTATACGCGATGAATGTTGGTCTGTTCACGTTAGTAGCGGCAATGCTTGATACGTTTACAATGTTCCCTTTCGTTTCAATAAGGCTGGGCACAGCAGAGCGAGTGACTCGAACAGGGCCGCGAATGTTTGTGTTCATCACTTCATCAAAGGATGATAAGAAGTCATCTGCCATGATACCTGATTGCCTCAATATCCCTGCATTATTGACAAGAACATCCAATTTTCCAAATTCGTCGACAGTTTTCTTCACAATACTATCCGCTTCTTCATCTTTGGTCAGGTCAGCTTTGATGGTGAGAGTTTTAGATCCTAATTCTTGACAACGTTGAGCCACTTCTTTCAATTTGTTTTCGTTTCTTCCAACTATTGCGAGTGAGGCGCCTTCCTTGGCAAACACTTCAGCAGTCGCAGCACCTATGCCAGCACTGCCGCCAGTTATCAAAACAACTTTATTACAGAAACTCATTTTAATTTAATTACTTATTACCTCTTGTAATATCGACTGTTCTGCGGTGAATAGAAATGTATACTGATGCCAGAGAATAATCAGATAAGTGCATACAGCTATTACGTAAGAGACATTGATGAAGATTAGCGCATGCTTGTGATGGAATAATCTTATCAGTTTTCGAAAGATATCAGTGTGATGCTGTTTACTAATTGTAGGCATTGTTGTAAAACATTAAAAATTTACGAAGTATTTATGTAAATATGACAATGACAATTTACTTATACATATTTGACACTGTCAAAATGAATTCCATTTCATGACTTATTTCCATTTTAAATTACCTGTTCCTTGGAGTAATTCTTTGGCATGATCGACCGGTAAGCAACAAATTACCATTTTGTTAGGTTTTAATTATTCACTAACTGTTTAAAGACCGATCTACTGTTACATTAATTAAATATTGAAGTTCCAATATCAAGTGTTATTGTCATAGATGCGTAACAAGGAATGTATTTTGTACACAGACCTATGCGTTTCAAATGAGGTTTTAACTGCCATAGTGACATGTTGATTTGCAAAATATTATTTTAGCAAAGAGAATTAAGTCGTTGTTCCCATGCACATATGAACCTATCCGACATGGATATTTTCTTATAATTTGAATGCGCAGGAAACACTGTAATAATCGGATAATACAAATATTTAATTCAAACGCATAGTTTCGTACCATAGTACAAAAGTATAGTAGACTAGCTGTTGCCCGCGACTTCGTCCGCGTGGTTAGAAGATATAAGTTATAATTTATACCTGCCTTCTATCTATCTTGTAGGATTCAGTCAGCGTTTGCAATGTAGGCGCAAAAAATGTGTTTTTTTACGACCTCACATTAGAAACCTCAAAAATTGTAGCCTATGTGTTATTCTGATGTATAAGCTATATTGTGGTAAAGTTTCATTCAAATCCATTCAGTAGTTTTTACGTGAAAGAGTAACAAACATCCATACATCCATACTTACAAACTTTCGCCTTTATAATAGTAGTAGGATAGATACTATAGTAATTCGAACGACTGACAGGACTCGAACTCTCCGACTAGGTATTTTATTGTGAGCCGTAGGAACAATTTTGATGAGAACCTTCTCATTCCAAACGCATGGTAATAGTTTCTGAGATTGAAATTGATAGATGGTCAAGTAGTAGGTATCAAGTAATAAGAGATATGTAATCACAATAATGGCCGCTGTCTGCATCGTTCCGCGAGTTCAATCCTAGGACAAATATTTTTTGTTACCTATTGAGTATATTGTGCTTGCACATAGACTGGGATTATTTCATGATATTGGAATACACATAATGCATTGGTATAATTGTAAATCCTGAATAATATTTTTTATCCATATCTTTCTCAAAGTGATGGCTTATTAAGTTGCTGCGTTAGCTGCGAAAATCACGTGACATGTTTTTTACGAATATCTTTCGATATATTCTGATTAAAGTCATGATGATTCAGTGATATTGTTTGTCATTTTGTGTCACCTCATTGTTTGGAGATTACTCTGGTATTTTGTGTGAAATTTTTTTGAAGTCAGACTACTGGACTGACAAATGCCACATTTATAATCCAAATATTTAATTTTCGGTTCCAATAATACGGTTTCGAAACGTCGGGAACTAAAATCTAAAATTAAACCGCGATAAAATCCGTAAAAGTAGTTTCATTCCAAATATTTAAGTTTATTTTTATAGTGGTACCAGAAACTCATATTTTTTATGACAATTGCAACTTTGTAGTTATCATGGTTAATAAGAGCCTTGCGACAGACGCGAGAGGGATGCAGATGGACAGATAGCGGAACCTTACTCTTCGGGGTCCATTTTTACCCTTTAGCTACGAAACCCCATTAGGATATAAATATTTGTACTAGCAAATGAAAAAATAGGTACTTTATACGTGTTTCTATACAAGTAATAAGTGAGATCTATGCTGTATATGTTTTATTTTCAATCAGCAATCTAATAAACAGAACTTTTACTGGATTGTTGTATTGCACGACAATAATATTACTTAAGCAGAACGCCGTTATCCATAACGAAACACGTACCCGTCACGCTTCTAGCCTTATCACTTGCTAGGTATTGGATATGACCACTGATCTCATCTGGCTCAGATGCTCTTCCCAATGCTGTCATCTTAATTATGAGGTCATCGTCAGGAAAATATTTACCTTCACTGTTAATTGCCGGTCTAGTTCTTACAGGCCCAGGGTTGACAGAATTTACCCTTACCCAAATGAAGCAAACTCCTTAGCAGCACCTCTGGTGAATTGATCCAATCCGGCTTTTGAAATTGAGTAACTAACCAAGCCTTCAACATCAGCTGGAATGCGGAATGACCCTATGCTTGAAACGTTGACGATGTTTCCTTTCGTTTCTTTCAGATACGGAATCGCCAGACTTGTTAACAACACGGCAGATCGCAGGTTCGTATTCAAAATGAAATCAAAGGCATCTAAAATATTTGGGTCGCTCAAGCTCACCCTTTGCATTACTCCAGCATTGTTCACTAGGACATCAAGTTTACCAAACCTCTCAATGGTTTTCGCCACTATGGTCTTCGCTTCTTCATCTTTGGCGATGTCAGCTTTTATGGGAAAGGTGTTTGCTCCGCAACGTTCTGCAACTGCCTTTAATTTAGTTTCGTTTCTTCCAACGAAAGCAACGAAGGCACCTTCTTTAGCAAAGCCTTCGACTGCAGCCGCTCCGATACCGGAGCTACCGCCAGTGATGAGAACAACTTTGTTTGCAAACATAGCTTTGACTGTACGAGTAGCACACTAAGAGAGTCGGAACACAATAAGAGAACACGAAAATTCATCATTTATATATCGTAAATTAATCGTTTAATCTTGGTGTTTTATTCATTAGGTACTTTTAGAACTCGATAACAAAAAAATGACGTGATGCGATGCGGTCATCTAAGGATTATATGGATGATGAAAATTCGAAGATCGTCTGTGTTATTCACTATCCAGATATGTTGTTATTACTGTAACGATGACTATGAGTATTTTGTACTTAATAGTATTTTTATTTTATTGTTAATCGTGCAAAGTTATCGGTATCGCTTATTTATATGTAGCGTCTATTCCCTCTTGTTAGTAGGTATTTAGGCAGAATTAATCCATTCGTGTCAAATATTTTAAAAACATACTATGGCTAGTTTCCACATCCTTGAAGATTGATTTGGTCTCAGATGAAACAAGTCACTCCAGGAGTATTATTTTCAAAATAATGTTGATTTCGACTTTGCCACGCTTTTTATTGAGACAACAATTATTTAACTGTTGTAGTATTTTTACTTTAAATCCTTTAACATATTTAACACAGAATGCCACTAAGATTTTCAAAGTAATTTACAGCGTACTTACGTTATGTTTAACAAATATCTATAAAGCCTCTGAAATTTAGCTCACACCTTTTCATACATTAAGAATATTTGCTATTAATATTTTGAAAGGGAAATACTTCCATATGTTACTTAAGACTTTTGACAATATGAGATAAAATTAAACTTTATTAGACATGCATCCTTATCCAATCACATTAACCGATCATATTCAGACATCATGTGAGATAAAGTAAATATAATTCTCAAGATAATGAACCCAAACCCATGATCGAACAGTGAATTGTTTTCAATGTATTTATTTTTACCGTCAATAAAATACGTAAAACTAAAATAAGTTTTAAAGGCAAAGTCGTTCAAATTGCTGATGAAAGTTCAGGTATTGGTGCTGCGTTGCAATTGTTGGTATAAATGAAGATAGACTAGAGGCAGTGGCTAAAAGCGGCAAACTATTTAGCATTAGGATACTCGCCATCAAAGCAGACGTGAGGGAAGACGCTGAAGTAAAATCGGCAGTCCAACAAACAATCAACAAATTTGGAAATTTTGACATTCTGGTCAATAATGCTGGGGTTACTAAACAAAGTAGAATGATCGACGAGACGTTGAAAAGAGGTTTTTTTTATGAGAATAGCCTAGCATCCTTGCATTATTTAGGGCACACGGCCCACCGGCCACAACCACAAAACGCCGCTACTGGCATATTTCCTATACTTTTACGCAGTTTATATAGAAGAGCGAGCAATGTTTTGTAGCGTGTAGCGACCACTAGCTACAACCTTATGCAGCAAGTCCTTATAAACTACAGTAAATATGCCTGTTGCGGCGTTTTGTAGTTGTGGCCGGTAGCCCGTGTGCGACGACCCTTACAATTTAAGTATTCTGGTATCATTCAAGTACCAAGTATTGATTGCTATATTGACTCTGTGCTCAACATGACGCGGCTTTTTTTCTATCTGAACCTAGTCTTCGAGAACATAAGAGCTGTTCCTTTGAAGGGAAATATTGTCAATATTTCAAGTGTGACTGGCCGTTACAAACCTCCCAGCCTCTTCAGTGTATAATATAAAGTGTATAAGGCTGCACTGGATCACTTCATTCGCAGTACTGCATATGAGCTGGCCAAAATGGTGTGAGGGCTAATGCAGTTTGTCCTGGACCAGATACTACTGATATTTTCAATGCATGTGGTTTACCAGACTCTTTGCTTGAAGGCCTTATGAAAATAACTATATTAGGCAACGCTGCTGAGACAGAAGAAGTGGCTGATATCATCGCGTTCCTTGCTAGTGATAGAGCTAAAAGTGTAACTGGTTCAAATTATGACATTGATAATGGTTTGCTATTGAGGTAGTTGAAATTATGTGTAAAAAATGAATTGACTGCTTTTGTGAAATTCGTTTGTGTCTTATTTATTTTGTCACTTATATCCTTTTAGTTGAAAAGTTGTGTATTTATTACTCATTTCCAATCTAGCCTTTCATAATTACGTCCTGTTTTTTGAAATGACTCCTACCTATTCAATAGACTCTCCTTGGTTGCATCCTTAATACACTGTCAATAGCCAATCTGAGTGACAATGTGAGACTTTCAGGTGTCGACCGGCTTTGTTTTGTTTTTTTTTTCATTCTATCTTTTAATTTTTATCTCTTATTAATTGTTATCTTTTCCTGCTCTTATTTGTTTGTTTGTTATTAGTAAAGTTACATTTGGTGTGTGGTTATTACATAGCTATTGAAACCAGACCCGCCCATTGTGCGCGACGCGGTTCCTTGCCCGCGCAAGTTTGTGTGATCCACAAATGCTGGTCCCGACTCTGGTGTCTGGTGGTGTATTTTGTTAGTAGCCCAAAATTTAGAAGTATCAGAATGGTCGTGGATATTCTAAAGTACTTACATCATGAACGTTTCCTCTTTACATTTGATTGCAGTGATTCCGCATTACAATCTTGATTGCCACTTTCTTTCAAGAACCTACGCGACATTAAAAGAGGTTTTATTAAGAGAGCCAAGCATCCTTCTATTATTTATAAGTTAAGTATTCTGTTATCATTCGAGTACCAAGTATTGATTGCTATATTGCCACTGTGCTCAACGTGACGCGGTTTTGTTTTCTATCTGAACCTAGTCTTCGTGTGATTCAAAATCACTTCTTTTAAGTCTGGGAAATCTTTTTGATCTAATTTGTCTGCACGGATAGCCATCCACCGGTGATAGCCACCAAGCCAACTCCACAGAGCACGACATTGCCCTGGTTCGATCCCCGTGAAAGCTTGTCCTGAGTCTAGGTGTCTTTGTGAAGAAGCACTGAGCACTGTTTTCTTTAGCTCCCAAGATAGAATGATTGAATTACAAAACCGAGAGTCGTTTTCCTTTTAAAGAAAAACAATGTTTGTGATCTCCGCGACACAATTAAAGCATGATATTAACAAAGTTCTCTATTTCTGACCTAAATTGTAGGACACCTACGTTGAACAGAAGTCTGCAATTAACTGAGTTTATTGGTTGAGTGCGGTATAATCTATACAAAAAATTAAAATAAATTTATGTAAGAACCTGAAATATTAAAAAATTTATGTAACGCGTTTTAGTATGTCAGTTGTTTTATTTTAGATTTCGTAGTTATAGTCTTTATTTTAAGCAAATATTTATTATTATTATATTAAATATTTATTATACCTTTACCTTTGTTTAGTTCTAGCTACCGCATTTGGTTAAGTAACCTGTAATGGTAGATTAGTGTGATAAATAAATAAATTATTATTTACCTGCATCACGATTCTTCAATCTGCTATTCCTTCTAGGATTTTCTGCATACTAAAGTTTGAACGAATTGATAGGAAATATGTAGATTGAAATACCTCTACACATAGTTAGTGATTTTTTTTAACGTTATGGAAATTCAATATCTATTTAAAAAAAAAATGAAATTGTACTCGACTTCGGAGCTACTTAACTATAAGTGATTAGTAAGTGAATATCAAAAAAATATTTCTCAAGCAAGACGAGCAATCGTTAGGTCATAATATATCTTATCTGATATGGATTATATTGTGAAGTCTGTACAGCAGCAGCAAAATCAACTCTATGTCTTTGAGATATGAGTCATATTGAAATATTTACGATGATGAGGGTTCCACAGCATTTGAAAACGTGTAATTGGTTCCGTTGACGCAGTGTCACTTATTTATGCTATATTCCTATATTTATATCTGACTTTGTAAATGTGAATATGGCTCTATATTCGTTAACTTTGAGAGGGAAAAAAACAACGAGTCATTTTTTATATTAATTTAAAAGCATTTTCGAAATTTCTAGGCCTTTAACGCCATAAAGGATTTTCACTAGCCATAGAACTAAAGAGCTTAAAAAATACAACCTTTTCTTAAATTCCTCCTAGCAAGCCATTCTCTAAAACCATGATAAAGAATTATTTTATCAGAACAGATCTATCACATCCTAATTAAGGTATTATCTCTACTGGCATGTATAGTTGTAATCAATAAACTTAATAGATGTCGTATTTTCGAAATTGCGCAATATTATGTAAGAGACGAGCAATAAGATAAACCGCTGTATTATGGAAACCAAATGGTTCCGTAGATAGCCTTAAAATAATATATGATTATTCAGCACCCTGACCAGCAAACTATATTGTACCACTGTTGAACAAAATCGTTTGCCCACATAGAGGAGTATTGATCACTGACGGCACACAACACTATAGCTAAACTATTCATGAAAATTCCAGATTTTACGGATATGTGCAATCTACGCCAGTTAGTACTAAACATTAAATAGTATTTTAGCTGATGATTTTGGATTGCCATTAACTAGTTGAATTAAAGAATGAACAAACAGTGTCTTGAACAATTAAACATCTAAATGTCATGTCAAAATAAGAAAATAATATCATTGCAAACAGTAATGGCATAACATTAGAAAGATATGGAACTAGAACAATGTTTCACAATATTTTTTTATCCAGATACTCAATTGCGTATCTTCATTGAAGAATTATTGTTTTTCCTACGGTACCCCAAAGTAACTCTCGTATTGGAATAGATATAAAAGCCTGGACTGTTTAACATTGCATCATTAGTCTCACTCTATCTCAAGCACGTACTAAGAAGACAAAATGGAATTCGAAAACAAAGTGGTCTTGATCACCGGCGCCGGCTCTGGAATGGGAGAAGTCACAGCCATACTTTTCGCCAAGGAAGGGGCCAACGTAGTAATAGTGGATATGTTCGAAGACAGAGCACAGAAAACAGCTGAACAATGCAAGCAATTTGGTAAGAAGGTCCTCGTGATCAAAGCTGATATCTCCAAAGCCGATGATATTGAGAATGTCATGAAAAAGACCATCGATACCTTTGGAAAACTAGACGTACTTGTCAACAACGCTGCCATGTTGAAATCGGTGAAGATTCTCGATGGAACCATTATGGACAGCCTTGATGATTTGATCAGGACAAATTTCAGATCAGTTGTTCATTTCACAACTTTAGCTGCTCCTCATTTGGCGAAGACCAAAGGATGTATTATTAACAATTCAAGCGTGGGCAGTGTCTCAGTCAGAAGTGGACCTCTGTTCTCGTCGTATTGTGCTACGAAAGCTGCCGTTGATTCTTTCACGAAATCATCTGCTTTACAACTCGGTGAGGTGGGTGTGCGAGTGAATGCTGTCAACCCTGGGCCTGTTCGTACCAACTTTTTAGACAACTCTGGTATTCCTATTGAGTGGGAGCACTTCGCTAAGGCTACGGCTCTTGGCAGGAGCTCGCACCCCAGTGAAGTGGCAAATTTAATTGTGTATTTGGCTAGTGAGAAAGCTGCCGGCATTACAGGAGCATGTTACCTGATTGACAACGGTCAGTCCATCAAGTAATGCCTGATGTTTTTATTCAACTGTGATTTAATTAGATTAACTTTGAGTACAATTTTGAATTATAATAATCTCATTTGAAATTCTTGTTATGATTGTTTTAGTTAAAATAAATACCATTAAATATTTATACCATATTTTTTATTTTCAATTTTGTACTGAATGTTTACAAGTTACTAAAGGCGTCTAAGAGACCATAAAAAAGGTTACATCGCGTTAGTTTAGAAAACGAATAGGTAACTTTAATTGTGGGTGGAATAATATTAATCTTCGAACAGTTTATTATTTTTGTACTCAATAGATCCCTTGTCTCTTTATAGCAGTCGTGTATCATGATCAAAAACACTTTATTTACAATTATGTTCGCATGGGAACGTTATCAATGAGTATTTCGTTTGTGTTATATGATGGTCTTATCATTAACACTATGCACAAGATTGCCATATTATGAGTTTCCATTTTAACGGGTACTTTTTGTTGGCACACTTCTGAATTAAAATAGTAATTTGTTTAACTATTTACTGCTATTCTAGAATCTATCGCCTTCATTATACGTCTATTTGTAAGAAGTATATTAAAAAGACAACGTTAAAGAAATTGCGGTTCGTAAGCTACCTACTGCTCTTTGATCGGTATCCAGCTATAGGTTACACAAACATCTTCAGGTATTCACAAAAAAAACATGTTATTACCAGTGATTAAATAAATATAATAGTAATACCAGATACCAGCCTCTATATGTTCCATGAGGTACAGGCCTCTTCATATAGAGAAGATGTTTACATTTACCATCAGGCTAACTCACTGTGGACTGGCAATGGCAAATTCGATTATTTCGAGTCCAGTCTGCACTTAATTATAATTGTCGACTCCGGGTAAAATACCTTACCACCTGACAACATTATTACTGAAGATAAGAAATATATTACTTCAAAAATAAACAGCGGTGTGTTAAAACATACATGTGTGATAAAATAATAAGTTATCAGTGAAATTAATAGTGCCAAAGGATACGATACACTTGAAAACATGTCTTTTGAAAATAAAGTCGTTTTAGTTACTGGTTCGGGAAGTGGCATTGGAGAGGCTACTGTAAAGGAATTTGCCAAAAACGGTGCGAACGTTATTATTGTAGATATAAACAATGAAAGGACTGAAAACGTAGCTGAAATATGTAAGCAATTCGGCAATAAAGTACTCGGTATAACTGCAGATGTTACCAAATTTGAAGAAGCAGAAAATATTTTGAAGGAAACAATTGACACATTTGGACGACTTGATATCTTAATTAATAATGCGGGTATTCTAGGTCAGCCAAGCAGTATTCTTCAAGGAACTATATTG